>NC_049210.1:7538712-7568712 GCF_013347855.1 Anguilla anguilla | reverse complement strand
GGCAAAAGGCAGGAACCCTGGACAGGGCGCCAATCTATTGCAGACCGCAATTCTATACAAAGACAAAAGAACTAAGACATAGTAAAGGAACACAAGGATGTGTGATGAATGTACTGATGTATGCCCAAAATGCTCGTATGAGAGAACCATGGTACCAGTTGAAATGTTGAGCAGATTGTCCCTGAATGTTTCTTTGGACTTCCCTTAAATGCAATCCTGAGCAAGCCTTACAACATTTCAAAGTTCCCTTTGCATGCCCAAATAAGGTCTGGATAGGAATAGGCCTGTAGCGCTCTCCACCAAGAGACCCCCTCCCCTACTCCTCCGGGAAGAGATTAAATACTCCCCCATAATCTAGTGATAGTAATAAGATGCTTTGTATGACAGCGCTGGATCTTATAATTGTATCTATCATTTCTCTAAATACCTTTCTATAGAGGTCCAATTTGGTGGTCCTTCTATGACCCAGACACTTATGTAGCCATACATAACTATCTATAAATGTATTTTACTTTGCCCTCCATACTGTAAATCACCTGGGATCATAACCTCCATGATAACAGCTCCTTTCAGCTGTTATTATTAACCACATTCCACCACATTTGTCATATCATCCCCAGTTATGTGAATGCACATAAATATAATGCTCTCTTCCAGTCCATAAATGTGGCCATTGGTCAGCCCAGGTTTCTGTCTGACCCAGGGAGTTCAGGTCATTTGTTTATCCCATGTCTCTAGGCCACGGGTGTCGGAGGAGCGAAGAGACAGCGAGACTGTGTCTCACAGCCCGGAGATTGCTGTGGCCGTTATATCGTATTTTCAGCTGCCTTTTTAAAGCCTGTGATATTTACAGGTACGCCGACGTGTGGGCAATAGAATGATCAAAGTTCAGAGCGAACGGGAAAAAGGTGCAATTTGGTTAGAGCGGCCGAAATTGCACCTTGCGCAGTGAAAGAAAAAAGGGAAGGGAAAACTGTGGGGAAAAAATAAAAATAAAAACAAACAAACAGGTGCAGGGTGTTGAAGTGAAGGGTGGAAGCTGTACCCCAGGTCTGGGGTCAAGGGGTCTCTTAGGCTTCCGTACCTGGAGAAGGAAACGCCGGAGGAGGAGAGGTCAGCGTGCGAGTTCCGCACAAAGATGAACTGCCTCTCCGGGGAGACCGGGGGACTTTTGCAGGGAGGCAGCCAATTATCTGAATGTGCTCCAGGTGTCCTTCTTGCTTCCAGATAACTGGCTGGCGGATTGAATAATTGGCCCTCTCGGAGCTGTCCAGGCTTGAGTGTGGGGAGCAGGGGTGCCGAATTTTCCCCTGGTCCTGCCGGGCCTGCCGGTGCTGGTGCCGAACCCCCCTACTGTGGAAAGGGACGGCAGGGGTCAGTGCTGGCCGTATGCGGGCAAGGGCGGGGGTTCTGATCCGAGCAGCACAGTGTGTGTGTGTGTGTGTGTGCACCTTTTGAATGTAGCTTTGAATGTGTGTGTGTGTATATATGTGCACTTTTGAATGTAGCTTTATTTTGTGTGTGTGTGTGTGTGTGGGTGCACCTTTTGGATGTAGTTTGCGTGTTTACCTTTTGAGGGTATCTTTGTATGTGTGTGTGTGTGTGTGTGTGTGTGTGTACTTCACTGAACTGGAGGGTACCGAGGACAGGGAGGTAGTAAATAAATTATAAAATTATATCAACAGGTGTTTTTCCTGCTTCCAGATAACTGGCTGCCTGATTCAATAATTGGCTCTCTCTGAGCTGTCCGGGCTTGAGTGCTGTCCATGGTGCTGAACCCCCCTACTGTGGACAGGGCCGGTAGGAGTCCGTGCTGCTTGTCTGCCAGCAAGGGTGGGGAGTCTGATGCCTGCAGCATTGAATGTAGCTTTGTGTGTGTGTGTGTGTGTGTGTGCGCGTGTGAGCGTGTGTGTGTGTGTGCGTGCGCACGCACCATTTGTGTAGTTTGAGTGTGTTCCTTTTGTGTGTGTGTGGGTGTGCACCTTTTGAATGTAGCTTTGTGTGTGTGTGTGTGTGTGCACCATTTGTGTAGTTTGAGCGTGTTCCTTTTGTGTGGTGTGTGTGTGTGTGTGTGTGTGTGCACCATTTGTGTAGTTTGAGCGTGTTCCTTTTGTGTGTGCGTGTGTGTGTGTGTGTGCACCATTTGTGTAGTTTGAGCGTTTACCTTTTGTGTGTGTGTGTGTGTCTGTGTACCGGACGCATTCACTCCACTGGAGAGTACCAAGGACAAGGAGGTAATTTAAAGAAAGTTGATGAAAGGTGTGAACATATTCAAACTGTGGAGAAAGAAAAGTTGAGCCTTAAAACCACACACAGCACAGGCTAGGCCCGGCATCTGTAAAAAAAAAAAAAAAAAAAAAAAAAAAAAAACAATTATAAAAACTATTTTTGCAGTAAAATGTACAGGATTTCGTTTTTTCCAAAGCTGTGTTGAATAATGGTGTAAACTTATTATGTAATGGCCATCGATTAAAGTTCACAGTTTTTTCCCTTCATAAAATGTTTTTTTCACTGGCAGTTTTGCTGCTGTTTTTCTGCTGGGATTCTTTTTTCTTTTTTACAACGTAGGCTACAATGTTCAGTGATCATCAAACTCTTACACGAGTCGAATGGGGATCAGTGTATTCTATCAGAGTAAAATGCACTTCATCACAGTTGGTTTAGCAGTGAAATTGTTAATGTGTGAATGGCCAGAGGACTGAATGAGGCTATTATATTTTACATATTTGACACCTTACTGACATGGTGTGCCCACTACACCCTTATTTCAATGAAATACTACTTTCTTGACACAGTAAACAAGTTTTTAAGAACATGACTGAAAGTTCAGTAATATATCAGTGTGCTTACACCAATCACCCTTCTAAAATATGTATTTCGATAGGTATTTAATGGCATGGAAACATGAACATGAAATTTAAATTAACCACCTGAGAATGTGTAAGTTATGACCCTAAATTGCCCTTGACTGCTACTCAAGTGGAGAAGTCGGCCGAACAGTAGGCTCATAAATGCAAATTGAGCTCTTGCATGCCGTGTTTAGTCCATCTACATTTAAATGCCCCCAACAGTGCCTCCGACTGGCATCTCCAGCATAGAGGGTTTCCATTATCTGCTCTGTCAAAACAAATCATGAGACGGCGACACGTTGAGCTGTCTAATCTAAAATAAATGCGATCCGTATTTTCCAACCGGTTGGTTATCATTTTAGACTGATTTCAAAACTATAACATTTTAGAACATTAGAACATTTTCCTCTGTATGTTTAAAAATATTTGTGGTGCACTCTGTGCCGTCTGTTCCTTTAAATTCGGCTGAATACCAATTTTTTATCTTTAAAAAATATTAATATTATGGAAAGTGAAGTTTTTCATAGTTCAAGTTTGCCTGGCAACAGTTACACTTAATTTATTTGTTCAAAGTGATTGTAGATTATGCTCCTGGACTCCCAGAGATGTGTCTGTTTTTTCATCCATCAAAACCTATAGCTTAATAATATTATAGTAATTATTAGGCTTACTGAGCGCAGGTGACCATGTGCTGGAGGTATTCGATAGATCATCAGTCCGGTATATGGTCATGCCCAGACCTGAGGTGAGGGAACATTGATCATTTTTGTAAACGATATGCAAGCCGCTAATTGGTCTGAGACAGCATTACAACTTTGATGTCTAGACGGCCGCATTTACGTTTCTTTTACGTCCGAGCAATTAGCGAGCATTTTTACCCGGAGAGACTTGCAGGCATGCAGGCGAGAAGACAAAGAGCAGAGGGTGGCGGTTATCACCATCGCGGCCGTTAATTGGAGTTGTTATACAAGCCAAACATGATGTCAAGGGCCGCAGTAGGAGGCGGGAGTGTGTGAGAGAGAGAGACGATGCGGGGATTAAAGGAACATATAGATTTGAGGATGCAGTGTGTGTAGGGGTAAATTGATGAGGACTGACCAGCTTCTGGTCCCAATTATCTAATCCCAATTATTACATTTCTCCTAAGGTCTGAGCAACAACCACAGAGTGCAGATGTACTGTATCTTTGTTGTTGTTGTTGTTGTTATTATTATTATTATTATTATTATTATTATTATTATTATTATTATTATTTCATACGGAACTGAAGCTCACATTTCTTACCATATAGAAAATCAATACTTGCATATAAGGGTGTTTGATAATTTTTTTTAAATTAAATAAACTAACTAAATAAAAAATGTCTTGTGTTTATTCACTTTCCCTTTGTCTAATATGACTTATTGCAGGTCTTTTACTGTCATGACTCCTGGACCTTCCACCTTCACCAAATTGAAAAAGTACTTTTTGAGCTGAATCTGCTGTTCTGATGTGTTGAGGGAGAACTGCAGTCTGAAATGAGAGAAAACCAGTAATGGCATATGCTGCTGCTTAGAAAATGAAGGAAAAAGAGCTTGTTGGAACAAAAAGTAACATTCACACTGGACCTCGAGGAACAGTCTTATGCCACCCGGTATACTGGTAAAAGTAACACTAACTAATTAAGGATTGGATTCATTAACATTTTGTAGGTCTCAGTTATGGAATTATCAAAGTGCATGTACTGTCCTGGGACACCATTTTGTCCAGTTCATTAATCAAGCGAGTCATCAAATTAAATTTAAACCCGTGACTTCTCAGGAGCTCCTGAGACTTCCAGGTGAAAAAAGATCCCTACCTGCATAAGCCTACTTACTCTACCACTCAGTGAAGACAAGTACCTGTGGCAGCCACAGAATACTGAACCATAACACCCCCAGCACCATGCAAGAGCAAAGTGTGGAGGCCAAAAGGACCTGCCCCAGATTCAAAGAGTGACACCTCATCTGGGAAACAGCCATCACTCTCATACAAGTAAATCTTTCTCTTATCTGTCCATAAGACCTTTTTCCAGAACTCTGCAGGCTCTTTTACGTAGATACTCCTTAGCGACAGCTGTAACCTGGCCATCCTGTTTTTGTGGCTAACTAGTGGTTTGCATCTTGCAGTGCAGCCGTGGTTTTGTTTTGTGAAGTCACTGACACGTCCACGCCTGCCTCCTGGAGCTTGTTTCTGATCTATCAGACAGGTGTTTGTGGGTTTTTTCTTCATTATGGTGAGAATTATTTGGTCATCAACTGCAGAGACCTTCCTTCGCCAACCCAGATCATTACTGAGCTCAGCAGTGCTCACCTGTTGTAGTTGTTTGTGGATGTTTTATGTTTGTTATACATGCAAAAGTAATTATCAAATATGATCATGCCACACTTTCTTGTGTGTTTTATAATTTTCTTTCTTTGTTATCACCCTGCTTAAACAGTCCAATGTCTACGTTCACCAGGCTTATTCAACTGATTAGCAGGCAGGAGACTGGCTAATTACTGAAACTGTGGCTAATGAATAATCAAGCAGGAATTGTCCTCATAATAAAAAAAAGGCTGTTGAGACCAAATGAGAAAGGGATTAAGGGGAGAAAGTGCTACAGAAACAGATGAATGCCAAATAGTGTGCAGGGAGGCATATTAAACAGTTTCCCATACATTGACTTTATGAGGGCGGCCCGCCCCAAATAGATTTGCCCCTTCCCAAAAAGATTCTTTTGTTTTTAGGTCTTTATTTCTGCAAGAAACACACACTGTGCATTTGCCCTACCGTAGACATTAGGGGATGGGCTGCCCGCTAACTGCTGCTAGTCCCCTAATAATTGCAGACCCCTCATCAACAGTTCCTACTACACCGCAGTGCACATAGAGTTGAAAATTAAAATGCATACGTGCAACCAAAGTTCACTTTACTGTAACATAGAAGTATAGGCTTTCAAGATTATCTGTAGATCTCTGATTTTTTACTTTTTTTAAATCCATTTTTATCCATTTTTTTTTAAATCCGTGATATAGGCCTATATTAATACATCCATTCAGGAGACTGGTGCTATTATCTAGCTCTTCCTCGCTCATTTCTTCAAACTTACATACTGCACCTTTAAAGAAAAAAAACTAAAGAAAGACTGCTGTAATATTTACATGATTTTCCCCCTTTCTGTTAAATACAGATTTTCCTGCTTCTTGATAGCAATGGGTCTTATTTAAATGGTCTTACTCTTTATAATCATGATGATTATGATTATGATTATGATTATTATTGCGATTATGATTATTTTGGTTATTACGCTGTTTTCTGAACTGTGCCATTCTTTTCTGGATTTATCATTTATTATTTTTTTAAATAATCAAATCAGCAGTGCTCACTTCTTGTGACCTCCTCTACTCTCTGCTAAGCCTAACAGTCTTGTATTTATGATCTGCTTTCTTTCTTTTTTAAAATGAATTCATGAAGGAGTCGTGGTCCATCCAAGCTCTACAACAGGGGTGCTGGACACCAGGTGGGCTGGTATCCGTTGCAACCAATTATTCTGGCTTAATTTTCCAAACAGCTGTGCATGCCCGAGCTGATTTGTTCCTATATTTGGACCATGGCAATGCATTTTCACCAAGGACACAGCCTGCAACTGGATCGCACGACTTTAGCAGAAATGTCAGGTCAATTAAATGACTGTGCTGGAACAAACATAAATAAATGGGCCTACTCTGGTTAAATAAATAAAAAATTAGTCCTGTTACATACCTCTGTTTTTAGCCTCCCCTGCTTTGCGATTTGTTTCACTTTGTGTGCTGTTGCCATTACATTTATTTGGCAGACGCTTTCATCCAAAGCGATGTATCAATAAGTGGTTGTTGTGCTTGTTTCCATCTCCCCTATAGGCGGAGATGATGATGTCACGGTTCCCGTGGAGATCCTCGTTGGAAGATGAGCTGGAGAGGAGACGCACACCTTCACCTGGCGGCCTTCTTCAGGAGACGCCTGGAGCCGAGGACGCCGCTGACCGTCGCCTAGCAACCGTTACCGTAGACCTGGCTATTGTAACACAGGTGGATTTTGGGACATAATTCCCCCCCCCCCACCCCCCACCCCCCCCCCCCAGGTTCCTATCCAGGAAGTAAACCAGGTAGGAAAGCAGATAGAGAGGGGGAATATAATAAAGGAGTAAGTAAGAGGATCAACTGAAAGCCTTTACCACAGATGGTGACCTTTATAATTTCATAGACTACAATTATAGTCCACAGAGTAGGCTAATTAATTGTCGCTGGGGAAAAACCTATATTTTATATATATATATATATATTCCAGGGTTTTTCCTGGCTCAAAATAGGTCTTAGCTGGTGACTTTGCGTGACAGTGGCTGTGGTCCGTCCGGCTTTACTGCCACTGTCAACTCCACGTATCGTTTCCCTGTATTTAGCTACATTTAGTCTAAATAAGTCTCCCCGAAAAAATGGAAGCTGTAATAAAAGCAAATGATGGACTAAATACTGAAAGATTTGATATTGCGCATAGCTGTTGTGGTTTTTGTGTCATTTTGTGTTAAATCTACGTTCGCTGCATTTTTTATAACACAGAAAAATAAATAATTTACTTACGTAATAGCCGTTTGCACCGTGCTGTATGTTCTGTTTAGTTTTGAATAGTTTTGAAAAAAGTTTATAAGAAATAAGACTGACCAGTGACGATATTCTTTTGTAAATGACTTTCCTCCCTCCAAAAAAAATAATTTGTCCAAAAAAGTAAATAAAAATGTGGCTTTCTGTTCGCGCTGAATACATGCTGTGGAAAACCTTACTGTGCCTTAGTCCTGTTCATGTCCTTAGCATCAGGGGAAGGTAAATTCATCTTTGTTAATTTTTTTGCATTGCATTCCGGGCTTTTCAAAAACAGTTTCTGGAGGAGGACGAGGTGTCCTTCAGACACAGTAACAATCCGCACAACAAACAATTGCTGAGGAGCGCTGAAAGTTTAATCGGAACACAAAAGATGGGAGTGAGTAAAATGTGATTTTGCCCGGAGTTGTGCAACTGTAGACCTAACGTCTGTTTCCAGCATCATTCTCTGGCCAGAAGCAAAAGCCGTGCTTTGTTTGTTTGCTTAAATTTAGCATGTCCAATTAACTATTTAGTGCTGTGTTCATGCGGCTGTCCCTTCTGCCAGTTTGGGAGCATGTAGACCAGGGCCACCCAGTCCTATTCCTGGAGATCTGCTGTCCTTTAGGTTTACATGTCAGCCCTAATTTGGCACACCTGATTCTCCTAATTAGCAGGTCAATGAAATCTCTAGCTGTCTTTGTTAGGGTTGGAGTGAAAACTTCAAGGAAGACAGATCTCCAGCAACAGGATTGGACAACCCTGATGTAGTCATTTGTGGTTCTCCTCTTGAGACGGCCTTCCCCCAAAACAGTCACCTGCCCTGCTTCTTTGCACACCGCAGTCGGAGGAAGACACCTACACATGCGGCAAGTCCAGTGGCCACCTGATCCACCAGCAGGGGTCATTGCAGAGCAATGAAACATTGAGCCCTCAAACCAAAGGAACCCTCCTATTCCTGGACGAGCGTCAGCGCCTGCCTGGTCCGGATTCATTCAAAGACAATGGGGCCCATCCATGCACTGAGTAATGGTGCTTTAATAGGGTGAGCCGCCCAGCAGCCCACTTTTTTTTTGTTCTTTTTTTAACCGAAGCAGTTGCACAGCTGCTGCCCTGCAGCGCACTCTGTGATTGTCCAGCTTCCCGTATATGAAAGCGTGTCGCTCGCGTGGCTTGGGTGAAAAAAACCTCCATTTCCTAAAAGGTGAAAGACGCCTAAAAAGGAAATGGAGGTTCTTCATCGCGCCCTTCCGTTCTTGGATTTTCGGAATGCCACAATGCCGCTCACTTGACTGCGGAGAGGGTCGTGATTGTACTCCGCTATACCAAGGCCAGGAAACAAACAATATTCCACTTGTGCCTTTTTAAAAAAATAAAAAAACTCATGGGCCGTGTGCTGAGGGTCCTCTCGTCTTTCAGACAAGCTTGATTTGATTACAGGAAGGCAAACTAATCTCTCCGCCCAGGGCCTCGGTTTGTGAAAAACCTGAGACAATGACCAAGAGCAACATCAAGGGCACCAAAGCGCCTTTTCTCAGACAAAGGATCTATGCCGTACATGTGAACCACTTCTCATTTACCCGGAGTGACTTGCATGTTACATTTTAACATTCAGTTCATTTAGTTGGCTGGCTATTTGATGCCCAACAGTCTGGGTTTTCAACAGGAAGGGGTTTGAAGGTATTATATTATATAGGTAGCCCCTGACCAGACTTGATATAGAATGACTATATATTAATTTGGGCAAATATTTTTTTAAAGCATTTTTTTTTTTTTAAATACAACCCTTTCTAAATTACATTACATTTTATTTTGTAGGCGCATTTATCCAAAGCGAAGTGAATATTGAAGGTCGCTGTGGAACAAATGCAAAACAGAGATCAGATAAAGCACAACTCTCTCTCTGTCTTGGATGACATATACATGTTGCAGTTTAAATATTTTCAAAATAGCTTTAGCATAGTGGAGTATATGGTTCTTGTTGGTCAAGACCAGAGACTTATGTCCTTTATAGGGGATAAAAATGAAATGCTGACTCTTATGAGGGTATTTTGCATTCATATAGCTCTGTCTTAAAGCTCTTCTTTATTATTATTTTTTTTTTGTGATTTGTAAAACCTAATTATTTAGCATTTTTGTCTGTATGACTTTTTTAAAATTATTTTTAAAGTTAACACCAGTCAGGGAGGTGTTGACAAGTGGTCAGGTGAGTCTGGCACGTCTGCTCTTTACTGGCTGCTTCATAGGATCCATTCACTTGTGCTCGAGACTAATTTGTTCGGTATGAGGGCCTTCTGCCAAATGCCCTTTAAATGCAACGTAATGTAATTAGTTATTGGATAATCCTGCGGAGGCTTTGAAGGTGCTCATCATAAAACTGACGGACGTTTAGCTAACCGCCGTACTGCATGTAGGGCACTCGAGCGTCCTTCAGAAGTGCTAGATGGATAATTTGCACCTTTCGGGTGCTTACGCGTTAGCAGCTAGTGGTTTATGAGGCAACAGGATCACTGTGTGGCGTCGTGAAGCATCTGTACGTCTTGTAGCAACGCTGGCTGTTGGGTACCGTTTATTATTACTTTTTTCAGTTTTGTTTTTAACAGTTAATTTTTTTTTTAATGCGCAGCGTTTTCACATTAAGTACACGCGAAGTACCCGCTGAGGCTCAAAAAAGAATCTTGTCACCCTCGCAAAAGGCGAGGAAGTTTAGATTTAAAAAAAAATTAACACACGAGCGAAAGTGGGATTTAGCAGGAACACACCGTACAGGCATATGAACACACATCTAAACAGTCAGACCCCAAAAGCACAGGTGCGCAGATCAATGTACACAAATGTACACGCAATTAATGTCAGCACCTGGATATGCACAAGCTCTAAAAATCTCTCTCCCTCTCTCTGTGTCTCTTTGGCTGTGCGTCTTACAACTGCCCCCCCCCCCCTCCCCCCCCAACCTCCCCAACCATCACCACCACCCCTCCCAGGTGTAAAGGTGTAAAGGTGCAGGTGTGAAGAATAAACCCCCTGCCAGCACCTCCGTAGCTGTTGCTCTGGCTTTCTCACATTTCAGACTTGTATTTACCTCACACGCCGGGGTTTCTGGAACTTGAGGTCTTTGACATACGAGCCTTTTGCTTCTCTCAGTGATCCGGCGGTGAGCAAGAGCAGGAAGTGGCACAATGGCCGTGCACCCAAATAGCTCACTTGCCTACTCTTGAGGATATAAGTTGCGTACATTGGATGAGTAAGTTGTTAAAGTAGGCGGAATTTTCTCTAAATGTGAAGTGTACTTAAAGTCCCTGGATGGTATACTTATACTTATTTCCGGAGTTTTTATGCCTGTATTGTGGACTACACTTTACAGGAGGTAAAGCGTACTTTTTTTTGGAAGCTCCCACAGAGAGGGAGACGCGGAACCAACTTTGGATAACATAAATCAGAGAGGAAGAGGCAGGGCCTTTTTACTACAAGGGCAGGACGTCTACGACGGTTACACATTACCGTTGGAAAATAGAATGGAGGGTATTTTTCCACATGCTGCCCATCGCGTACTAAAGAATATGCACTGAACAGTAGGCAGTATGTTTTGAGGACACAGTAGTTGGGAGCCTGTTTCGGACACGACCAGTGTGAACTTCACGGTAAGCCTGCGTTCTGTCGCCCCCATGTGGATATGTACGGAACAACAGAACATTACAAAACGGGAAAGGTGTGTGTGTGTGTGTGTGTGTACATTTTGTACAGCAGGGTCGCAATTGGCTGTAAGTTTGTCTATAGGGGGGTCACTAACCCTGATCCTGGGTGCCATAGTGCATGTGGATTTCTTGTTTTTTTGCCTCAAAATCCACAACCAATTTAGACTCAAGCTCTACTTTCACCAAATATAATGACTGGTTTTTAAAATGAGCAGGCGTCCTTCTTTCCAACAAGACTCCTCCCACTAATGGGAAAAATGAAGGGCATCTGAAAACTGAATGGCAGCAGTCTACAGGCTGCCCCCCCCCCCCCCCCCCCAAATTAGGGTTATGGGAATACAACGAATAGGTGAGTCCTCATTTCTGAAAAAAAAAAAAAAACCTCCATCAAATTCAATGATGCAATAATTGGTTCAGTCCTATATAATCATTTTGATTACTTTTTTATTTTTTATTTTTTACCTGGGTCACTTCAGGTCCTGATCCCCCACCTCAGCCCCTCGCCTTGTGGATTGGAGCTACCTGTTGAAAGTCCAGGAAAAGGTACAGTTAAAATAAGGTCAAGGGTAGCCCACATCAACTGCACCAATTTCAAGAAAATTGCAGGAACTGCTTATTACCACGTTGGTCGCAGTTCTCAACAAAGCCCTAAACCCCAGGATTTCATCAGAGAGGGCAATGAAAAAAAAACTGTGTCTGTCCAGCAGAAGCATTTGAGGGGGTTGCCGGGTGCTGGTTTGGGATAGCAAAGCAAATTGCATGTTGTCTTGGGGGGTGGGGGGTGGGGGGGGGGGGTAGGGGGGTAGGTGGGTGGGGGGGTGGGGGGGCATTAGGTGGTGAAAACTGAAATGTGTGCCGATTACAGCAAGGCTAATACTACCTACTGCTCGCAAACATTCACAGAGAGCATGACTATAGACATCTGGGCCTTTGCAACGTATTTTATAAATGGTTTGGTGCATCCAAGCTTTTGAGTTGGAAGCACATCTGGAGAAGAGACACTGCAATCAAAGTTTCCACTAACTGTGCATGTAACAGCGAGCAGAGATGATGCGCGCAGGAGACAGACATGGGGCAAATGCTTTATTTTGAAATATTTTAAGCATCGCTTAAATGTGACCTTTGACCCAGGTCTGGTAAGGGGATGTGACGTTTTTGGTGTTCTATTGGGTATGCAGATGGTGTTTTCCCATTTTAAGGTTTAAGCCCCAATATCACAGCATCTGCCGTTTCCCTGACAACAGCCACCACAGCTTTTTTGACCTTCAGTGTTGGCACTCGGTCTCTGTTAGACTGTGGAGGTTGACTCTGCCAAGTCAATTCAGGAAATAAAATTCAATTCAATTCATCAATTGAAAATTCAAACAAAACATCATGGCCATTTTTTTTTAACTTTGTGATTTGAATTTCTATTAATTTCTATTTCTGTTCATATATTCATCTACAGTATGACATGGCCTGCCCAACACATATGGGCTGTATTAAAGGAGGAACTGTACTCTCAGTAAATTATGTGAAATGAACTTCACAAGACAGAATGAGGAAGAACGCAGACCAGAAAACTTATTTCTGAGTGCAAAAAATAAATATAAAATTTATTGACACCCATAACATTTCAAATATATATGAACGGCTCATTATCCAGTATTCATGTGTTATATCAAAACAAAACAAACAAAAAAAAAAAAAAACAGAGCGACAAAATAAATATATATTTAAAAAACAACAACAAAATAACCAATTTATTATTAAAACAACAAATCAGACAGAATTAAACAGGAAAAAAGTTTAAAAACAAAACAAAAACAAACAAAAAAAAAAAAACAGAAGCACCTTTGTTTTCCTTGTGTTCTCCGGCAAAGTCAACAAATACAAACCCGACCGATATTCATCAGTATGACAGCTACAGAGCCAAACAAAACATCAGAGACCAAAAATAACATATCATTTCATATCAATAACGCATTAAAAATCCATTATTCTCAATTCAACTGTTCTAATATCTACCATTGAATAGTACATATATATATATATACCCTATTACAAGAAAACAACAAACAATCAAGACCAGTAATGATCAACTTAGCCCACCAGTTTAAAACAGTACATACTTAGAAGGCCAAAAACACCCAGTAATGCTTCTCTTGTTGAAATGATGAGCGATCTTCTGAAATAGTCAATCTCTAGATCGAGATGTGGTGTTGCACAGAAATGCATGGGCATCATCTATCTCTGCTGGTATAAATCATTGAATTTATAATATTATCATCTTTGTAAAGAGAAATAACCAACTTACCATTAATAATAAGGATGATTATGATAAATGTTATAATAATATAGTAATATTTATAAATATATTTTCATATTTCAGTTATACACATTGTACAGTAATTATTCAACTTACGACATAAAACAGGAAGCTAGTTTATTTTGTTGGTTGCCAGTCAGTTAGAACCTAACGAATAGAGCGAGTTTGTTCTCACCCCTGTGGTTCCAGAATCCTAGCTTTTAAAAAATAAGACAGCCGGAACCCTGTGCAACCACGTGGTTTGGGTTCCCAAGTGCACCTGAGGGAACATTATGATGGGACTGTTCCCCAGACAGCCTCGGAACGTTTTATTGTTCCAACCCCCCAAAAAAGCCACATTCCAAGGGACTTCCAAGAAAATGGGACAAATTTACACGTTGGCATCATTAACCGCAGCTATCCCGATAAGGTCCCGGAAAAACCGGGAAAATTTTAGGTGAGACAAAACTTACGTCAAAGTTCTGCAGCAGAGGCGGGAGGAGGAAGGAGGGGGGGGGGGAGGGGGTGAATTTGGTAACCTGATTTCAACAATATGCAGCTTGGGCAGGAGCCCTGATGTATTTTGGGGGGGAGGGGTGGGGGGGCATATGGAATGCATGGCAAATGCCCCCCAGCCCTATTGCTAACGAAGGACGTCCTGCTTGCCACTATTATTACATTTTGTGGCAGACACCCAGCACTTTCTCTAGCCCTGGTGCATGCTAACATAAAGCCAGTCTCTTAAAACCTGATATATGATTATGTAAACCCAGTCTATTTAAACCTTGGTGCATGCTCACACAAACCCAGTCTATTTAAACCTTGGTGCATGCTAACACAAACCCAGTCTATTTAAACCCTGGCACATGTTAACACTGAGCCCTGGTAGCCTATATGTTGACATAAAGACAGCATCTTAAGCACTGGCATGTGCTAAAATAAACCAAGTCTGTCAAGCCCGATGCATGCTAACATAATCTCAGTCCGTTAAGACCTGGGGTATGCTAATGTAAACTCAGTCTCTTAAACCGTGGGACACGCTAACAGAATCCTGCTTCTTTAAAATTTGCCACTCGCCTCCCCCAACCCCTCAACTGTCTCCTGCAAAACTTTAAAGTATCAGTATGCAACCAACTGCCACGAAGTTGGAAATGAGTAACATTTAATATATATACTATAAATATTACTGCCATAAAATTATAAATTCATGCCACAGAATATGAATACCAATACAGCGACTAACAATAGTACTTGTGGTTTCTTTGCCTGTATATATTTTTTGCATTAGTGGCCTATGGTTCCCACCATTCAGTTCACTAATGGAAGAACACTGCCCCCTACAGGTAGTGTGGTACAACCCCCCAAACACAACCATAATTCCCTTGACCTTTTTACTCAAAGCCTCAACAGACGCTTACTGCTTCACTTACTGACAAAATTAAAATAATGTGACAATAATAATGATAATAATAAAAACATTACATTTTACACAATTGTTTATTTTTGTTTCTTCATTTTTATTGTTTTTTATTTCTTTATTATCTCAGAACATAAAACAATATTGTGGGTTGTACCACATACACTATGTATTCACATAATACACCTTACAGCTACAAAGAGAGAGAGACTGAAAAAACACTTTTGTACATACTGCATACTTGACATGAAAAAAAAGAACCAAGATCAATCTTAAACTCATAAAAGGAATGTAGCTGCCAGTTGTCTTTTTTTTTTTTAGACTTTCTTGTTATGTTTTGCTTTTTATTTGTGTTTTTGTTTTTGTGTGGTTGTTGCTATGGATAGGGTCAGCACTTAATTAGTTTCCAAGCTTAATTCAACCAGTTTTTAAAAAATTGCTGCAGGAACTCAATTGGAACTAGCACTGTGGACGGGACATAGCACGCTTTGTGCGTGTGTGAGTGTGTGTGTGTGTGCGTGCATGTGTGTGTGCATGCACGTGTGTGTGTGTGTGTGTGTGTGTGTTGGGGAGGTGAGAGTGAAATATAGAAATAAACACCTGCAGTGCTTTGACCCTCTATCCCCTCACAGTATAACTGGACAGTATGTTCAGAGGGCAATTACAACCAGTTTCAGGACCATACACTGTACAGGAGGCTGAGTTAACAGTCTTTACTTCAATGCCAATGTGTTCATAATTCTAAAAATTATGTTTTACCTGTTTAAAAGTGATTGACTACCACAATGATTTACTTAAAGGGGATGGACTGTGGAGTGTGTGGGGAGGGGAGATTAAATAATTTGCAACTCTGCAAGTGCTTTCTCTTCACAGTTTAAATTCTTTTTTCTTTTTTTTCTTTTTTTAGCTCACTTGCCTTAAAATACCACACCACTAGGCCAATCCAACTCTAGTCACTACAAATGTTAATCACACAATTGTTTTTTTTAATGGACAATTTCAATTTCTTTGTCAGCACCATAGTTTCCCCACTTTCTAAAAAAAGATTGGTCTTCTTTGTATCACTCCAGCGTTGTGGCACGAGCTTCGAAAAGAAAACCCGCCGATCGCTTCTAGATAGAACCGATTCCTACCCACAATTCCACAGTGAATTCAGGGGTAGCACCATGAGTCCCAACAACCTCAGGACAAGAAATAAGAGCAAAATCGAGAATGAACATGATCTTCCATCCATCTCCACCATTTTCTTTTTTTCTTTTTTTTTTTTGGATTTATAAAGAAATTTCACATTTAAAAAGTTAATAAATATAACCAGCACCAATTATTATCATTATCATGATCGACACTGAATCAAAGTAACTATGCCTCTTGATTCTAGTTAGTTTTGTTTTGAGAGAAAGGAGGGGCTTTGAACAGGAAACGATAAGCAAGGCAAAGAAACCAGCACATTCCGTGTTCTTTCTGTCGTCAGGCCGGTCACGACGGACGAACAACGTCTGCCCGAAGCGTTCAAAAATAGCGAAAGACAAATTGTGAACTTCCAGGGATTTTCAGTGGACATTGAAGAAACTCTAGTGTGGAAAACGAATGGTCTTTGTGAATGCTGTTGTATTAATATTATTTCCGACCTCGTGATTGATTTTGCCGTATCTGGGGACAGTCTTAGCACACAAAAGACCGATTTACTCCATTTCAAGCACTGCGACTTCTCGATGGGAACCTGCCTGTGTGTGTTAATGCTCATTGTTTCTCGTCCGATTTGAGATCATTATTTATTCTTAACTGTGTGAAATCTCCAAAAAGGACAGATTAATCGAATCGGTTCTTATGGGAAGGGGCTGGTTCCTGTTGAAGAGGTATTGATGTAGTACAGTACTTATATAGAGCAGGACATCAGTATTAAGTATACACATTCGGACACAACACACTGGAATGAGGTGTTGTCTTTTGCTGCTAAGGGTTCAACACACTGACAACTGTAGACGGAAAATCCCAGAATCACTCAGGATTTAGTCATTATCCCTCTCCAGTTAAATAATCTTACCTAAATATTAAATATTTACATTTTCATCTCTCCCGATAAAATTCCATGAAAACAAAAACTAGGTTTCAAGTTGTCAATAATCTGTTCTTTTTTTTTTCCTTTAAAATCAAGATTAAAAGTGCTTTTATAAAATCTTTTCTTTTGTATTTACAATTTGTATTAGGTAAAACTAAACAATAAAAACCCAAAAAAAGACAACAATCACAATAACAATAAGAATAATCATCATTATAATATAATAAATAATAATCCAAAACAAATGTAGATTATGATTTATGTATAGGCAGCAAGCACATGGGAAGAAGGACAGATGCCGTTCGCGGCTCTCTGTCGCCCCCATGTGTTTGTAGCATGCTATGACTGTGACCAGTGTCTCTATTACATGAGGTATAGGAAGCCTGACCTCTTGAAAAGCACCAGCACCAATCAGCTTTGAGCACCAAGCAGTTTCTGGCCCACAGTAAACCAGGTTCAGCCCTGTGCGCTCTCCATAGCAGACACACACACAGCTAAGAGCTTTGATGAAGGGCCATGCTGCAGTTTTGCACACCGCAAATGAAAGATGTGAACAGCAGCGCCACCCCATCTCGAGTGGCGGAGAGGGGGCATTGCACCCTGTGTGGAAGTGAGGAGAGAGAGGGCAGACTGTCCCAGGTCAGCACAGTACAGAAAACAGAAAAGGACCAACACAAGGAGAAGCGCTCTGGTCCAGACCGCTAAGAGCCACTTTCAAAGCGGAGGTGGGGAACCACGGTTCCGGAATGCCACGCCAGATCTTTGTTTTCACCAGTCGCCCTGGCTGAAATAGCTGAGAACGTCAACGCCGGTTCACTTGTGGACTGGGCCGCGGTGATTCACATAGAACAGCTTTCAGCTGTCATTCATGAGCTTATCAGTGAATACAGCAAAAAAAAAAAACAACAAAAAAAAAAAACGGCACGCCACATTGATAAGTGAGTTCATTACGCAATTAGAAGCGGATGCTGGCGTGAAATCCAGGAACGGATCATGGCACTCCTGGAACGGGGGTTCCCCAGCCTCGCGTTACAGTGCCTTTGCATAAGAGCTTCATTTTATCAGGGGAGGTGAAGTTTCAATAGGTGCTTACAGAAAGATATTTGGGGAGGAACGGGAGGGGGGGCAGGGCCAAATTAAGTGCAAAAGGGCTGATAGTAGCGACCTATCAGGGATGTGGGCACGGCTTGTGAGAAGGGAGCGGTCTTTATCTGGACTGACGTGTCATTTTCGCCGCTGCACTTGGCCCGGTTCTCTCAAACCTCGCTCCGTTTCTGTTCATCAGCTATGCGCTCACTATCTGGCCCAAGTGACTACAATCCCCAGCCAAAAACTCTTCAGCCTGAGCCAGGGGCTGTCCAGCTCCAGCCCGAGAGGGCTGCAATGCTTGCTGGGATTTGCAGTTCATCTGAAACCCGTCTCATTAATGCCACGCACCACAGGCAACTATACTGCAGCGTCTCTGAAAGGCTTTCCTGATTGGCTGCCCGACTTGTGGCTGACGCATTATTGGACGGGGTGTGCAGGGATATCATTGGAAGCTTCAGCTGCAATGACAGCATGTGAGAAGGATGTGTACCTCGAGTGTGGGCTCTAGTGAAGGCATAATAATGTTTGGGGTGCAAAAGAGGCACCGGTGTTCATGCAGGTGGTTTAGTAGGTGGTGTCAGCACAGGCCAGAGATGTTTTTGGGGTGTTAATGTGGCACCCCTGTCTGTGCCTATGGGGAGTGGCACCAGCAGTGAAGGGGCGTGGATGTTTTAGGGTACAAAAGTAGCACCGTCGTTTGTGCCATGAAGGGGAGTTCCAGCACCCCAAAAAGAAAAAGCACCAGAGTACGTGGTGTGTGGCAGGACAGGAGACTGGGGGACTGGGGACAGGGGTCTGGGGGGAAGCTGTGTGTAACTGTGAGAGTACAGAGACCAGCCGGGCCCCTCTGTCCGTCCGTCCGTCCATCCGTCCGTCTGTCCTTGCCCACCCGACTCCCCCTGGCTAAGGCACACGGTCCTGCGCCTAAAAGCACCACGCGGCACGGCGGCGAGTCCGCTTCCTGTCCGAATGACACACCACCCAAAACGGCGAAGCTTGGGAGGGGGTGGATGGGGGGGGGTGGAGCGTTCTGTACGCTGAAGCGATAAGGCGTGGCTCTGCGTGCGATGACAAGGGTCTGTCTGCCTGTGTGTGTGTGTGTGTGTGTGTGTGTGCGTGTGTGTGTGTGTGTGCGTGCGCGTACGTCTGCGTGTTAAAGGGCGGGACAGGGACTGTGGGAGATGGGACCACATCAGCACCATTGCACATGAGACAGGCGTGTGCACGCAAAGTGGTATCCCACAGTGCTCTGCAGGAAAGACCTGGGTTCCAGGGACCCGCTGCTGCGCGCGTCGCCGTGGAGATGGAGAAACCAAGCGCGGCAAGCTGAGACACCCGTCTGACGTAAGACAAATGAGAAGCACCAGTGGAGAGGCTGAGAGTGAGGCTGTGACCAGGCAGGGCGGGGCGGGGCAGGGCAGGGCAGGGCAGGGCAAGGGGGGGGGTAGGGCATTTCCTCTGGTTATTTTGGGGGGAGGGGGCTAGACCAGTCACACTCGGTCCCACTCCCAGGAAATACCAGCCGGGGGGAGGAGGGCCCCTCCTCCAATATTTTCTTGTTTTTTTTTCTGTCCAATTATTGAAGAATCAACCCGTCAGCAAAACAGACTTTAAAAAGCGCCTCAGTGCTGGAAATGAGAGAGTCCATGTTGATGTTTCAGTCCCTCCTGCTTGTCTGCCTCTGTCGTGGGGACACGCCCCCTGCTCCTCTGACCGCACACAGCTGGGGTAATCGTCGGTTGGTTGTAGTCCAGAGCCCCGTCTCCAAGTAGAAAGGAAATTTAGAAAAATGAAAAAATAAAAAATAAAAAAAAAACACCGTGTTTCCAGATTCATGGGCAGGGGAGAAGAGAGGAGAGCCTTTCCTCTCCCCCCAAAAATATAATAATAATAATAATAACATTAAAGAAAGCAATATTAACAAAAAAATCATCCTCATTATAATAATAACAATACCAGTAATAACAACATTGACAGTAACAATAACAATCATAATAATATTGATAATAATAGTAATAATAATAATTAGGATCATTATTGTATTAAGGAGAGGAACCAGAGAGAGAAACAGCACCACAGGCAGCTAGTCCGTCGGGGGGGGGAGTCCCAAACTGCCGCCAAATTTGAGGTAAAAAAAAATGAAGAAAAAAAAAATAATAAACTGTTATTTTAAAAAAACAGAAATGGAAAAAAAGCAACCCACCCCGCCGATCTCTTCCCCTCCCCCCTCAGACTGGTGAATCGAGTGACGGTGGCTCAAGCAAAGGGGGGGGGGCGATGGAAAAAGACCCGGAAGAAAAGAGGAAGTGGGGGAAGGAGGGAGGGAGGGAGAGAGGCGCCCTCCCTCCTCTTTGAGTCTGTGGCTCCGCCCCCCACCCCCCCACCCCCCCGCTCAGACCCAGCGGCTGTAAGGCCCGGTGAGCTGGGTGAAGGCGTAGGGCGCCGCCGTGACGACCGTGTTGGTGAGACGGGCGGGGGCCTGGCGCGTGGCCACGCCCTGCCTCCTGTCCTGGGCGGCGCCGGCTCCGCCCCCTCCCGCGGCCGCGGCCGCCGCGGCCCCGCCCCACTTGCGCTTCTTGCCGTAGGCCTTGACGTCGTCGAGGGAGAGGCCCAGGAGGGCGGCCTCCTGCTGCCGCTGCCGCGCCCGCTCCGCCAGCAGCTTCATCTTGGCCTCCCAGATGGCCAGGCCGTGGCAGGGCTGGTTGAGGTTCTTGTGCTGGTAGAAGACGAGGGAGATGCGGGTGGGGTGGCTGCGGTCGGGCTTCTTCAGCGGCGTGGTGGCGTGCAGCTCCCGCCGGGCGCACTCGATCAGGATGGAGCCGTGGGCGGGCGCCACCGCCACGCCGCCGATGCTGGAGTCCAGGAAGTTGTGCTCGCTGTCCGACCACACCTCCTCCTCCTCCTCCTCCTCCGGCTCCCGGGGCCTGCCCCCGTGCCCCGCCCCTTCCTCCGGGGCCCCGCCCGGCGCCCAGCAGGCCTGCGCCGCCTCCGACTGCTGGAAGGGGTCGGGGAAGAGCCGGCCCTCGGGCGTTTGGGACGGGGTGCAGCCCGCCGCCGAGCCCCCGCACGACTTCCAGGCCTTCTCCTGGAGCCCCAGGGGCGTGGAGCACCGGCCCTCCCCAGCCTTGCACCACAGCTTGCCGGGGAAGCCCCCCGCCGGCCCGCCACCGTGGCTCAGGCCCGGGGTGTACCCCCCCGCGGGGCCCCCGCCCCACGGTTTGGCCGGAGAGGGGCTGCCCCAGTGGCAAGGGGTGACGGGGAGGTGGGGGGAGGGGGACGGTGAGAGGGCGTGGTTTAGGGAAGGGGACGGCGAGGGGGCGTGGGTTAGGGAGGGGGAAGGGGAGGGGGCGTGGTTTCGGGAGGGGGAAGGCAAGGGGGTGTGGTTTAGGGAGGGAGAAGGTGAGGGGGCGTAGTTTAGGGAGGGGGATGGAGAAGGGGCGTGGTTTAGGGAGGGAGAAGGTGAGGGGGCGTGGTTTCGGGAGGGGGAAGGTAAGGGGGCGTGGTTAAGAGAGGGGGAAGGTGAGGGGGCGTGGTTTAGGGAGGGGGACGGCGAGGGGGCGGGGGAGGCCTGGGGCATGTTCGCCCCCTGGAAGGAGTTCCACTGTTGCTGGGCGTGGGGGTGGTGCGGGCGCTGATGTGGGGGCACCTGCTGCTTGCCAGGGGCGCAGGTGGAGGCGTCCCAGGATTCGGGGCCGAAGCTCCCGTTCAGCCTGTGGGCGGGCCAGCCCTCCCCCTGGTGGGCCGGGAGGGGCCCGGTGGAGACGCAGCGCTGGGGGGGCAGCCCCTCCCCCCTGCAGTCGGGGAACGGGGGCGCGTCCGCGGGCTCCTGCTTGATCACGGGCGTGGCTCTGCGGGCGGAGTCCGCCGGGGCGGTCTGGGGGCGGGGCGGGGGCGCGGGGGACTGGTAGCCCGGCGCGGGCTGCTGCTGGTCGGGGTGGTGCGGGTACGAGTGTGCCAGGCTGGCCTGCAGGCTCTGCACGTCCGGCTTCCTGTCCGCGGAGGCCGCCGCCGCCGCCGACTTGGGCCACGCCCCGTTTCGGCTGTCGTAGCCGAGGAACTGGGGCGGGAAGAGCGCGCTGGCGGGGTAGTTGTAGTAGCCGTAGGGCACCCTGGAAAGGTTGGGGTGAAAGCCGTTGATGGGGCTGTGGGCGGGGCCGGGGGCCGGGCCGGGGGCGGGAGGCTGGCCGTTGGGTGGAAGGCCACTCCTTGCATAGTAACCGGGGTAGGAGTAGACGTTGCTCATGCTGTACGGGTCGGCCGCCTGCCGTTTCCCTAGCGACGCGTAGCCGTCCAGGGCCCCGTTGAAGGCCTGGTACCTGGGATCCTTGTTCTCAATCTTAATGGTGGGTTTCACTTCCTGTTTGGGGATTGCTGTGGGTGTGGCCAGAAAAAAAGGGAAGATTAATAAAGTTAACAACTTGAAAAAAAAAAAAAAAGAATTAAGTTACATTTCAGATAGAGAATGATCCTTCAAGACCACAGTCCCTGGTTTACCTTTTTTTATTATGTGTAAAGTGCTACTTTACTGTATGAAAGGTATATAAACACATATAAATAATGTTTTTATGACTATTATTTAAGTACGCTGCAGGGCTACAGCTGAACCAGGCCTAAACCCACCCTTGTTTTCCTGCTGCAGGTGAGGGGACTCGACTTGGCCCGCTTCGGTCTTGACGGTCTTCTCGGGCGTGTCCCTCTGCTTGGGGCCCTTGCGCTTCTCGGACGCGGCCTTCTTGGCCTCCAGGCGGCGCTGGCGGCAGGACTTGGCGGGCTCGGGCAGCTTGCGCACCTCGCGGCGGAAGTTGCGCAGCACCTGGATGGCGCCGCTCTCCATCTTGCGCCGCTGGTTCTCCTCGGAGCCGAACTCGTCGGTGGTGGCGACGGTGTAGAGCGGCAGCACGTGCAGCTGCTCGTCCTCCGGGATCTGGCCCACCACGCGGTTGTCCTCCTTCGTTAGGGTGCACACCTGGGCCGGGAGGGTGAGAGACGCTGTTCGTTAGGGCTGGCTGCCCAAAAATGCCCGCTCGCATCACTCATGCACAAAGACATTCACCTGCGCATTCAAAATACATGGACACACCCAAGCACAGATTTGCACAAACACACACACATAATTCACCAAACATGGGCGTAGTTACATACACACACATACCTTTTCTGATTACACACACAAGCACACACCAATTCACACATTCATACACAGACTCAGGGAATTGTATGCACAGTACGGAAATGCACACACAAGCTGAATACTGCAGGTCACGAGAGGGAAGCTACATTATTTTCATTAAAATGTATTTATTTACAGAATCTGGCACTCCATAACCAGAACATATCCAAAATAGTCCTGCTCTAGAACATTGTGTTCCAGCATGTGGGACATGAGTTTGGCCAGGAGGAGGCGCTGCGTACCACCGTGCAGCCGTTGTGCAGGTTGTGCTGGTCCTTGTGGGCGTGGGCGCAGAAGTCCATGCAGGCCGTGACCCCGGAGAATGGCCTCCCCTCCTTCAGCCCGAGCCTGCAGTCCGAGGCAGTCTGCTCCTGGGCACACTGAAACACACAGCCAATCAGAGGTCAGCTCAGAAACACACAACCAATCAGAGTTCAGCTCTGAAACATGCAACCAATCAGAGTTCAGCTCAGAAACACACAACCAATCAGAGTTCAGCTCAGAAACACACAACCAATCAGAGTTCAGTTCCGAAACACACAACCAATCGGAGTTCAGCTCAGAAACACACAGCCAATCAGAGTTCAGCTCAGAAACACGCAACCAATCAGAGTTCAGCTCTGAAACACGCAACCAATCAGAGTTCAGCTCCGAAACACACAACCAATCAGAGTTCAGTTCCGAAACACACAACCAATCAGAGTTCCGCTCCGAAACACACAACCAATCAGAGTTCAGCTCAGAAACACACAACCAATCAGTGTTCAGCTCCGAAACACACAACCAATCAGAGTTCAGTTCCGAAACACACAACCAATCATAGTTCAGCACTTGAACACCCGAGCATTTATTCTCCGCAGAGCTGCCTCTTGGTGCACAGAAACAAATACAGTGTGCATTTTTAGGCATTCAGCAGATGTTCTTTCCCAGAGCAACACAGATTCCATTCTTATAACTGTAATCCATTTATACAGCTGGATAATTTTACAGAAGTGATTCAGATTAAATACCTCACTCTAGGGTGCACCAGCAATGCCCCACCTGGGATTCAAACCTGCAACCTTGAAGTTGCATGCCCACACAGCCAAGGCAAAAAGACTTAAATATGCTGCACTGTCTATCAGCTAAGGTAACCAAACAACAGCCTGTCTGCGTAATTAAGGTCTTCTTTTTTTAAACTGCGGATTCATCGCAGACAGCCTCGCATGAGTGAACGAGTTCCCCTGATTGTAGAGTAAATGGTAACCTGAGCCAATCAGAGTTCAGCTCTGAAACACACAACCAATCAGAGCACACTACGGATTCCTTCCACTACAGAACCGGTTCGCCTCACTGCACAGGGAGTAAACCCACAAGGGGAATATGTTTGCATGTAAGTAGTGGTGTAGTGTAATGGTTAGAGAACAGGTCTTGTAACTGAAAGGTTGGGGGTTCAATTCCCAGATAAGCCATGACTGTTGTACCCAGGAGTATATTCAGTATATATGTATCAAAAGCTGTAGATTGATTGATTTTTTTTTTTGTAACAGTCATGCAAGTAATTCTGGATAAGAACATGTGCCAAATACTAGCAATACAAAAAGTGTAATGCTTTCCCTGCAATAGGGGCAGCTCACCTCTCTTTGTGTACAGTTCATACAACAGTGAGGCACAGCCATTTCAAACATAAACTCATTTGCTGCTGGTATGACTTCAATGCACTCCCGCAGATCCCTGAGAATTTTCATCAAGACATGTCACTAAACTAAATCATACAGAACTTATGTCCTGAACATGGGTGAAAATCGGTGTTCCTTTTAAAATTCGTCTGGGACTCGAAAACCTTTGACACAGTTCTGCTGGGACACACCTGCGCCCCTGTGCCTGAACCTGCAGAGGGACACGCCCGCCCGCTGCTGACTCTTACCTGGTTGCTATAGGCCTGGGGGGCCAGCTGCTTATACAGGGGGGCCACTCCCGTGGCCAGGTTCTGTAGATTGTCCCTGAGATTCTCCTCCTACGGACACACAAACACACACACCATGATCAGGTAGTGCACAGAAAGGGTGTAGTCCAGGGGTCTCAAACTCCGGTCCTGGAGGGCTGCAGTCTCTGCTGGTTTTTGTGATTTATTTTCGATCAGCAGCCAATTTAGGCCTTGGAAACAAGGTGTGCGGACTCTTCAGCCAATCAACGACTTGAATTAAGCACTTAAGAGCAGAAAAAATCAGCAGACACAGCTGCCATCCAGGAGCTGAATTTGAGACACTTGGTGTTCAGTGAAATGTTTGATGTTGTGTCCTGCTATGTCCCCTATGCAGAAGATATCTGATAACTGATATTTCGGCTTGGATAACCTCCCCCCAACCCCCCCCAGGCACGCACATCTTTAGGGTGGTCTCCTTGCAGCCGAAACTTGCGGGGGGTCTTGCTGCGGGCGTACTTGCACCCGTTGAAGTACATGCTCCAGGAGCAGCCGAAGGAGAAGGAGGCTCCACATTTGTTAGGATCCTTTCCCTGACACGCACAGGTACGACTGCGGCACAAAGAGAGAGAGGGAGAGAGAGAGGGGGAGGGAGGGAGGGAGGGAGGAAGAAAGAGAGAGGGGAGAGAGGGGGGTAGGGAGGGAGGGGGAGAGAGAGAGGGGGGAGAGAGGGTGGTAGGGAGGGAGAGAGGAAGAGAGAGGGAGAGGGGGGGCAGAGAGGTGGACAAAGACAGGGAGTGAGGGGGGGAGGGAGGGAGAGAGAGTGAGAGAGAGGAGAGAGAGATAGAAAGGGAGAAAGAAAGGTGGACAAAGAGAGAGAGAAGGAGAGATAGAGAGGGGAAAAGAGAGGTGGACAGAGGGGGAGGAAAGAACAAGAGGGAGATATGGAGATGGGGGGAGGGAGGGAGTGGGGGAAGAGACTTTAGTTACATTTTCTTTTTAACTTCCCAAATTGACCCGAACTGAAACGTAACGGACACCCCTGGTCCCACGAGGGGGGGGGGGGGGGGGGGGGTCACTCACTCATCGTTAAGGCCGCATCTGCGGCTGGTGGCGTTGCCGAACTTGGTGAGCGTGTCGGTGATGTCCCGGTACAGCTTGTCCCCCAGCGCCCGCGGAACGCCCTCCCAGGCCAGGATGAGGATGATGATGATGGCGTTGGCGCAGCGGTGCCCGACGCGAGGACGCACCAGGCACAACAGCTTCTCCGCCTCGCTGGCACGACGAATCACCTGCGAGCCGGGGGGAGAGGCAGCCAATGAGAGAAGGTCACACCCAATGCCCAGGTGTTGGGTAGGAGTCATATTTTAATTCAGTAAATTGAGATAATGGAACTAGTAGTCAATTCCGGAATCAAAAACAATGCTCATAATGTTCTGTGAGGTTTCCCCCCCAATTGCAGAATTTCAGTTCATTTCCTCAATTGTCTGAATTCAAAACAAACTACCCCCCCCAAAACCCTGGTCACGGGTACAAGCATGTACCCATGTAGGTTTAAAGGAAAAGCAAGCACCATTTTAGTTATTTCTCAGCAGACCTCCTGAATTAAAATTCATAGAAGTAATGCAATAAAGTATGATACTCCACAGTGATTCTCTAACAAAGGGATTTAAAGGTGAAGTATCTTGCTTGGAGGTACAAAGCAGAGTACGACCCCTGAGATTTAAACCTGCAACCCAGGATTTGAACACCATTTTAACTGAAAGCCCTCGTTGCCTGAATGTAAAAAGCACATGTGCTGTAGCTGTCCAGACAGGCACAATGCTCTGCTACCAAAATACCCCCCCGTCACTGAAATCGCATTAGCTCTGTCGCTCGGTTCTGCTTGAATCAGCACTTCGGTCGGCCGAGCGCGGCTGCGCGCCGTTAGCAAAGCCCATTAGGGCGCCTGTGAACGAGCGCTAGCCCCCCGCGGCTTCGGCGCTAGCCGGTAATCAGCCCTTCTGTCACTCCGTCGCACCTTCTCCTCTGCTGTAAATCCAGCTCTCGTTAAGCCCTGTTCAGACTGCCAGAACAGGCCAGACAAGCCCGGCGAGCTTTCAGACAACGACAAAAAAATAAAAAATAAAACCGCAGACTGTAACCGAATAAAGACTACACAAAGGAGACCACGCCAAAAAAAAACCGTTAAACGATTGCGTAACAACGAGCAAAGAGTCGGTTGAATGGATTTGTGTCTTCTTTTAAACTGTGGCACTGCAATTATAAGCCTTGCGACCGTTTATGCTGCACAGACCTCTTGGCACGGTCTGACTCTGCGTGACTCACCTGGATAAACAGGATGAAAAACGTTTTTTTTTTTAAACGGTGGAAGTGGATCAAACCCTGCATTCTGTTGTGTGACAATAAGAAAACACCCAGCTTTTAGAGGCCTTTTCACTTCCTCTCCCAATTAAAGAAATAAAAATGCCAGGAATAGAAGAAATTAAAGGCTTCTCTAAATAGGGCTGACAGGAAGAGGGGGTGTTCAGCTTTCGGG
The DNA here is from genome assembly GCF_013347855.1 of Anguilla anguilla. Lineage (NCBI taxonomy): Eukaryota > Metazoa > Chordata > Actinopteri > Anguilliformes > Anguillidae > Anguilla > Anguilla anguilla. The sequence continues at coordinate 7,541,091 of NC_049210.1, read as the reverse complement.
AACGAGGCGCCGTGGAAACAAGCCGTCGCCTGGCGGAGACGGAGGATTTTTCGGCCCGACAGTAGACAGGCCGAGCGGCGAAGCCTGGGGTTTTCCTGCGCGCGGCGACCGGGACTCACCCACTTGGCGATGGGACATCCCTGAGAGCTCTTCCCCTCCTTGCCGGTGTAGACCACCTTCTCGATCCGAATGGCCTCTCCCTTCTCTCCGTACCTGTGCAGACGGAGACACATAGGTGTAAACGCAAGGCCAGGGGGAGCTGGACACGCACAATGTTGGTTTGTGTGAATACAAGCCACTCACTAACAAACACACATCAAGAAGCTGAACTTGACTAGTTCTACAATCTTTGGAAGGAGGGTAATTGTTTTATTCACCATTAATTATGGATTGATAGCTTTATATGATCATATAATTACGCACTCAACAAACATGCATACACGCAGACATGCGCGCACGTACGTGCGCACAAACACGATTCTCTCTCCCTCCTACACTTTTTCCCCAGTGCAGTGCTCACGTGAATCTGTTAATATTCACAAGAGGGTGCACATAGCACCTCCCCTCCCCCTGCCACAGATCGTAAAGTTTGACAACGTAACCCAGAGGGGAAGGACAGGGAGGAGTGGGGGGAGGGGCTGGTGTTTCTCTGTTAAAGAGAGGGAAAATATTTTTCAGGGAAACCTGTTATTTTAAGTGCTGCTTATGTACCTGTTGTGGACACTATCTTTAATGAATCTGGCTTGCACAGAGAGCACATGATGCCTTGATTTTTCCGTCCTGCTGTTAGAGAACAGAAGAACGCTGCCCGTGGAGGTGTGGGGGATTTGGGGGGGGGGGGGGGGGGGTCAAAGGTCAAGCAGAGGTCAGGCTGGAGCTGGAGGGTTCGGCCATTGCGTCACCACCCCCCCCCCCCGGCCCGCTCCCCTCCCTCCCCCCACCCCAAGCGGGTCAACAATAAGAAGGCCAGTCTCCCACCAGCAGCCCTGCTGGAATACCCCTCTCACAGCCACGATGAGTCATTCGCCCTTTCATAACCGCCCCAAAAACGGCAGGAATGCATTCAGTCACCACCGCCGCCGCCGCCGCACTGGAGCGCAGCGAGGGGGCCTGCCCCGTCCTAATCTGGAGAGGGGAACGCAGCGAGGGGGCCTGCCCCGTCCTAATCTGGAGAGGCCTCGACCCTGCGAGCACGAGAGTGCCAGAACACACAGGAACCCAAAAAAAGAAAGCAACACCAGCCCCTCACCCCTCATGAGCCCAGCAGGAGGACACTGCCAAGGACGGGCCGGAAAGGTAAACTTGCGCCGGAAGCTCGAGTATTTGGGTTTCGCAGAGAAAGTTATTGTTTTAGAACATAAGCGGAGAGGGCAGGCCGTTCAGCCAATCAAAGCTCGGTCTGTCAGAATGCTGTTGGCGCAGCGAGCAGCAGAACTGCTCACCAAGTTCTTTTTTTTTTGTAACAGCTGATCTTCCCCTCCACTGCCTTGAATAAACTGGCAGACCACTGCACTGGCTATTTATAAATATGCTGGTGGTCCACAGGCCCTGCCAACGAACGGCCACTAGCAGCCCAGCGTATGCCTGCTAGAGTCTCCAACTCCACCAGCTCCACGCCAGGCCTGTACTGGAACACCCCAAAAGGTCTCAGGAGTGGCCTAGCCATTGCCTTTATTTTACATATCATTCAGAAAATAACGGATAAAGGATAAGATGCATATATGCGTGCGTGTGTGTGTGTGTGTGTGTGTGTATAGTGCATACATGGCTCTGGATTAAAGAGTACATGCTAAATGCTTAAATGTACACACAGGAGAGCATTGTAGCCATTTAGCAGACACTCTTGCCCACACACCTCACGTCGTTAGGGCTCGGCCCGTTTGGACAGCTGGATATTTATTTACTGAAGCAGCCCCGGTTGAGCGCCCCGCTCCAGGGTAGAGTAGCAGAAGCAACGTCTCATTGATACGAGTCCAGTTCCCCTCGCAATTACATTACACTGCTGCTGGGCTCAGAGGAGCCAGCCAAATAAATGCGTGAGAGGCTGAGGTGTGATCCATTATAGGCAGCTATACACAAGCGGCTGGGTGCAGTGACTGCAGTAAGTGGGTCAGAGAGTGAGCCATCAGGTGAACACTCATTTGTACTTTCTCCGAGTCTCTCCCTCTATTTTTCTCTTTCTCACTCCCTCCTCTCTCTCTCTCTCTTTCACTGTCCTCTCTCACTCTCCCTCTCTCTATTTTTCCTCTTTCTCCCTTGTTCTCTTCTCCTCCCCCCTCTCTATCTCTCTTTCGCTCTCGTTCTGCTGATGTTTCCATTTCCTCTTCCTGCTGTGGGATTCTGGTAGCCCCCATGAGACAGGGTTGCAGGGAAAGAGTG
>NC_049210.1:7528712-7533712 GCF_013347855.1 Anguilla anguilla | reverse complement strand
CACCGTTGGAAACAGATTCCTGAGAAAGGGCTGGAGCGGCGCAGCTCGGGTCAGCCTGAGGAGAGCCGCGGGGGGGCAGCGGGAAGGGGAGGGGCAGGGGGAGGGGCTCCGTGACGGACAGGGCGAGGGGCCGGGCGGCGCCGTCGTCCGGGCGACCGGGTGGAGCCGGCTTCTGCATGAGAATTTGGCTCTGGGGCAGGAAGGTGGGCTGGGACGCCCGCTGCTTGGGCTTCTTGATGATGATTTGCTTGGGCTTGGGCGGGGGCGGGCCCAGCTGGGGGTAGAGCCCCGCCCCCTGCATCTGCAGCTGCTGCTTCAGGGACGGAGAGGCCCCGCTCTTCTTCTTCTTGGGCTCCTTGGGCTCCTGCTTGATCAGGACGGGCCCCTCGGGGCCCCTGGCCTGGGGCCACCACTTGCGGAGGTCCTGGAGGGCGGCGTGGGGGCGGTACTGGTTGGCGGCCAGGCCGGGGCCGACGGCGAACAGGTTGCGCTTGTGGTGGAGGTGGTGCTGCAGCGCCGCCTGGGTCTGGTGGCGGATGGCGGGGCTGCCCGGCGACAGGGGTCCTGGGTACGGCGGCGGCTGCTGCCCATTGGCCAGCCCGTAGCGGGCGAAGGCGGCGCAGGGCGAGCCCGGGTAGTCGCCCAGGTCGACCTCCTGCTTGATGTGGGCCACGCCCGGGCCGCCGGCCACGCCCTTGTCCTTCAGGGGGGCGGGATACTTGAAGGAGGCGTTGGCGTACTTCCCGCTGGTGTCGCCCAGGAGCTGCTTGAGCTCCGACATGGGGTCGCCCCCGGCGTGGGGCGGGAGGCGGGGGTGGGGCTCCGAATTGGGCCCCATCCAGGCGCTGCGGGGGGAGGCCCTGTCGCAGCCGGCCGCCGACGGGGGGAGGGGGCTGGGATAGGGGGAAGCCGAAGAGGGGTGAGGGGAGGACTCCGAGCGGGACTGGGGGCGGTGGTGCTGGTCCCAGTACGAGGGGTCCTGATGGGGGTAGACGGACTGGGGCAGGGGGGAGGCGGAGGGGGACGGGGAAGGACACGGGGAGGACGGGATCAGGCGCGTCCCGAGCTGGGGCTGGGGAGGGTGGTGGTGATGGTGGTGTTGGTGGTGGAGGTGGCCGGACGAGGAGGTGGACGCAGGGGGCACCATGGGCTGGGGCACGGTGGCGGACAGCTGGGTCAGCGCCTCGATGGCGATGGCGGTCTGCAGGCTGATGTTCTTCTCCTTGGCGATGGAGAGGACGCTGGGGGAGCAGGGGATGGGGGCGGGGGAGCAGGGGATTTGGGCGTGGCCGCTATGAAGGGGCCCCTGCTGGTGAGGGCCGGGGGCCCGGGGAGGCGGTGGCGAGAGGCTGGCCCCGTTGAGCTGAGGTTGTGAAGAAGGAGCAGGGGGGCGGAGCTCCCCGGGCGCGCCCTGCCCGTCGGCGGCCTGTCTGATCTTCTTCTTCAGCCACTCCAGGTAGTCGGGGCAGTCGGGCCCGTCGCAGTTGCAGTTCGGCGGCTTGTGGCCGTGTCGGGCCTGGTTCAGCGCCGTCTGCAGGGTGCTCAGGTCCTCCTGGCTGCAGTGCTGCCCCTCGGAGGCCCCGCCCACCGGCCCTGACCCCGCCCCCACCCCCGCTCCGTCTCTGCCGCCCATCTCCTGGTTGAACTTCTCGTACAGCTGCGCGGTGTGCGTCCGGAGCTGCTGCGCGGCCTGGGACAGCTCCCCCCGGTGGCCGGAGGCCGGAAGCGCGCCGGCGCTGGCGGAGAAGGCCACCAGGTTCCGGGCGTCCTCGATGTCCGCCTCGCCCCAGCAGGGCTGCTGAAGGTGCTCTAGAGGGGCCTTGGCCTGCCCGGGACCCCAGGCGCACCCGTTTCCGGCTTCCGCCGCCTCCTCTTTGTCAGGGCGCCTGCTCGCCCCATTGGTCAGTCCTTGGCTCAGTGCGCCGTCCCCTAGGCAATCATGTGACCCGGTGTCCATCTGCTGTCTTCTTCTGGGGCCATCCACTGAACCCCGCCCTGAAACAGTCTGAAGCACAAATAGGGAGATGGCACGGTTAGCCAGGACAGTTAGCCATCGCCGCGTGTGGGAAAAACAGGAACCACATCACTCTATTAACTGCTGATTTAGGAAATTTCACACCACTCATAAAATCACATTCTCTCTGTCGGAAAAATGCACATTTATCATACCACAAGTTAAAAGAAATAGTGTCAAGTACTCAGTACTGTTGAAAGACTAAAGAACTGTGAGTATATGTAAATATATATCTATGTAAAAAAATATATATATACAAATAGAAAGATAGATGTATTTACACCAATATCACATCGTTTACATTCAATATTCAATAGCACTTACATATACAGTATACAACCAAAAACCCTGCCACAAATTAGAATCCATTCCTTTGTCTGTCTGGATCCACTCCTTGGTTTCTATCTCTCTCCTCTTTCTCTCTCCCACTCTCCTTCACAAAGTCATGTGTTTCCTCTAAATTGACTGCTGGTTAAACTCACACAGGCTGAAAAGGATTGAGACCCTTCAGAATGCAAGGTCAATGCAGAGCATAGAAAACAGGCGGTTTATGTAACCTATTATTAGTTAGCATTAACCCTGTGGAGAGTAGCTTTTCTGGAATGTTGTTTCAAACTTCTCAGCCAGTGTTCTAGAACATTGCTTTCAGTTACCAGTAGTGATTGTTACTTCAGCATTAGAATGTTCAGTTATGAACATTCTAATCACATATTTGTGATATGAACCGTAAAGAGTTGCATATGACGTTACTCAATGTGTTTACACCAAAAGCCTACAGTTGAGGAAGTGGGGAAATGGGGAAGCTCTCATTTCTAGAGTACCAATGTGAGCATTGTCCAGCATCTACCAAACTACGCCATGCAAATGCATGTTTTGGTTTTGAAAGAATTGCTTTGTCTGAAATTTGATAAGCAAAGTAGGTTTCCTCTTCCTTCCTCCTCATCTCACCATCACAATCCTTCTCTACCCAGTGCTCTGTCAGGGTGAGACACATGACTTCAGTCACCAGAGTCACACTGGTGACACAATCAAACCCCAGAGGGGTTGGTAGATAACAAAATATGGTAAATATTATGTACTTTACACCTAAATCCACACCAATCCATCTGAAAAAACAACACTACTAATTTCTCCATCCTTCAGTCTGCAGACGGTCATTGCCATCGAGGGGCATATTTTAGATAATTTCAAGGTACATAAAAAAAAGTGGCGGGTCGGAGAAATATAATGAACTTGTGGAGTGGGCCGTGGGTTCTGGGAGTCTGGAAAGCACAGCCAACGGCCGACGGTCCCGGGTGAAACAATTTCGGGGAATTTCGGCAAAACAAAACGTTACGTTTGCGAGGAGACCCGGGCTGGCGGCTCGCGCTGACTCAGCACGATTTCCCAGAAGGCACCACGTGTCCGCCACGCCGGCAGCGGCGAGACCGAAAGCTCGGCGGTTTGTCAGACGCGCGGAAGAAACGACACGAGCAGGAAATTAAAAAAAAAAGAATAAATGTAACGAGCTGAATGAATCTAGGGACACCACCACCACAATGACAGTGTGATACCGTAACCCCCCTCCCCCCCCCCCACCCCACCCGCCCCCCGGCCCCCGCCCCCATCGGCCTACACGTGGAGGATGACATCAGGGCTCACTGCAGTCACACAATGCGAGAGTGTTGTTCACCGGTGAGAGGCTATTATGACAAATTTGGCGGGGGATGGAATGATGAGAAAAGAGGGTGATGTGGAAGAGATGAAGGGGAAAGACGAAAGATGACGGAGGATGGAGGGAAAGGCCTCTGTAACGTGCGTCTCCAGTTCATCTCTCCCTCTCTGTCGTACACTAACACACTGAGAAAAAAACCTACTGATATGCTGAGGAACAACTTTAAATCTACGTATAAGTTAACGGCTAATGATGTTATATGAGTTTCAATATAATGTGATTAGCCGCCAGTTTACATGTATATGTCGAGTTAAACCTGAATATATAAATGACCAGGTGGCCAAAGCATTAAGCAGTTCAATGGAAGGATCGTGCAAAGCTTGTGAAGGGGAACTGGCGAGAAACCAACTGGGAGATTTTAGCAATGGTGCCAAGGCTTCAGATTACATTAGCTGTATGAAAATGTCTCACCTCATTGGCTATCTTTTTGTCTTATCAAGCAAAAAAAAAGTCATAGAAATAAGATTGCAAATATAAGACCAAAGTACTTGTCGAGATTCACTTGTTTTTTTTTGGTCTTTGCGGTGCACATGTATGTTTCACGCTCTCTGCTGGGTAATGACAGGTGATGATTATTATTAATTATTTAAAGCAGTGAAAATAAAAGGGTGTGATAACATGCAGAAGGGTTGTGGTCCTGGAAGAAATGAGAAGTAGAGAATAGGGAAGAGTGACTCATTTTGTTGGTTAAATGAAGAGGAAGATGGAGCATAATAATACAATAAATAAACTTCCTTTAACAAACTGGAGATCTGAGCAAGAGGAAGATCGCTCAAATGAACAGCCCAGTTCATGATAGGAAGCATCTTAGAAGGCGAATGGAATTAATAAACGGTCATTTGTGGCTTTCCGGAATTGCAAGGACACGGTCGACCTGAGGACAGCGCCCCGCAAACAGCGCAGGTCAGGCGGCAGCTCGCGTCCCCGCGGACAACGATAAATCCCCCCGAACCTTGCGTGAGGGAAGACGAGCCGAGCCGAGCCGTCTGGAGATGAGACGCGGCGCGGCGACCGTCGCAGCGTCCTGAGGAACGCGCGTGACGCGCACACCCGCGAGCTAGCGGGAGAGAGGGAGAGAGCGGGAAAGCATCGTTTGTGAAAGGAGGACTGCCGGCGAGAAACGACAAAACGACAAACCGAGTCTCTCTGTTCTCATCGGGGGATCTTCGGCACACGAAGAACGCCACGATCTCGTAATCTCCTAATCTCCCGGATGGCTTTTTTTTTTTTGCTGTAATTTCATTGGCGGTATAATTGACGTTTGGGAGCGGG
>NC_049210.1:7508712-7526212 GCF_013347855.1 Anguilla anguilla | reverse complement strand
TGAGTGAGAGAGAGGCCATTATCTGAGGCTCTGTGGGCACGTACGGTGGAATGGAGGAGAGAGCCGAGAGCTGGGAGACGGAGAGAGCGAGAGAGAGGGGGAGAGAGGGAGAGAGGGAGAGAGGGAGAGGGGGAAGGGGGGATTGTCAACGGCAGACCCAGTCACAGCGTTTTTAGCGAGCGAGCGAATGAGCGAATGGCGTCGACTAAGTAAGGAAACAGACCCGGTCGCACAAAAAAAAAAAACAAGAAAAAAAGACGAGAGAGATAGAAAAAGACGAATTATTGAAGCAGAGAGAAAAAAGGCAGACGCTTGGTGAAGCGCGCGGCTGGCGCTCGCTCTCCCAGCGGCTGGTCGGGGGTTTCTGAGAAGCAGCAGCCGCTGCTGAGGTAATCTCAGCCCTCTGCCGCCGAAAACAGGAAAGCGAAAGAGAGAAAAAAACAACAAGAACGAGAAAAAAAGAGGGTTCTTTTAGATGTGGTTCTGCGTGAGATCATGTGTTTTTTCTCTCTCTCTCTCTTTACAGGCAGTTTTTTTTTTTTCTTCTGTAGGCTGTTTCCATTTTTAAAACGCCGCCGCTTCAGTTCTTGTTTATCGGGCGGCCGCTTCGGCTAGCCGGCTCCTTCGCCGATTTCAGGTGGAATCCCTAAAAACCCCGGCGTTTCCGCGGCTCCGGCGTCGCCGGCGTCCCCCCGACCCGACCCGCTCCGCGATCCGGCCGGCGGGGGGGGGGGGGGGGGTCCACGCGCGCCGTGTTCTGTTTGCTACGCGCGGAAGACGTCGGCTAATCACCTGTGCGGTCCGGAGAGTGGTGGGGGGGAGGGTGGGGGGGAGAGGGGGGACCTGCGGAAGGGCCTCGGCGAGCGACGGAGAGCGAAGAGGCGAAGGTTTGAGCGGCGTTCTCCATTTTGTGCCGCCGATGGCGAAGCGGTTGGGCTCGACGAAGCCAACGCTCCGCTAGCTAGCGCCTTAGCGCTCCCGCGTTCCGGAAGATTCCGCAAACGAGCAAAGCGGAGGAAAGGCTGAGGGAAAGGCAGGGAGGAACGAGGGAGGGAGAGAGCGAGAGACGCCGAGCTGGGAGAGCTGGGAGAGCTGGGAGAGCGTTTGCGGGTTCCCCCGGACCGAGACCCAGAGTGTTGGCAGGAAAGAAGCAACAGGCACCGACACACACACACACACACACACACACACACACACTCACACACACACACACACTCACACACACACACACACTCACACACACACACACACACACACACACACACACACACACACACACACACACACTCACTCAAACACACCGACGCACCCACACACACTCAGACACACACACACACAGACACACACACCCACACACACTCACACACACAAACATACGCACACACTTACTCAAGCACACCGACACACCCACACACACTCACACACACTCAAACACACACTCACTCAAACACACACACTGACACACCCACACACACTCACACATGCACTCACACACACACACACACACACACTCATTCACTCACTCAAACACGCACACACAGAAACACACGCAGACACAGAATTAGAAGGCTACTATTGCGTCTGTTTCGGGTTTCTTCGTCTCCTTAGCGCGGGAGAGAAGGAGAGAAGGAGAGAAGGAGAGCGAAAGGAGAGTCGGCGAGATAGCGAAGTCCAGAGTGGGGTGGAGAAGGACTGGAACTATGGAAAGAGAAGGAAAGAGAGAGAGAGAGAGAGAGAGAGCGATAGAGAGAGGGAAAATCTCAACGAGGAGTTCAACACCCTAATAAACCGAGACCTCTGTCTCTCCTCTCTCATCCTCCCCTTTCGCCTTCTTTTCTCCATCCACCTCCAGGTCCATCTCTGCCTTTCTCCTCTCCTCTAATGCCATCCTTCGCTTCCTTCCTTCCTTCCTTCCTGCTTCCTCTCTCTTCTCTCTCTCTCTCTCTCTCTCTCTCTCTCTCTCTCTCTCTCTCTCTCTCTCTCTCTACGGCTTTGCCGACCGCCCCGTCTTTCTCTCCCGGTCTTATCGCCCGCCACTGCCGCCGCCGCCGCTGCCATTTCCCAGATCTAATGAGTTCGGGGGGAAAAGAGGAGGAATGAACTGTCTCCGGTTCCCCCGTCGACCGCAGAGCGACCGCCTCTCAACCGCCTCTCAACCGCCTCTCAACCGCCTCTCAACCGCCGCAACCCGCGCTCGAGCGGTCCGCGCCGCGCGGTGACCGGATTATCTCCAATAACACGTCTCTCTCCCGCTCTCTCTCTCTCTCTTTCCCCCGCTTCCTCGCCTTTTCATACCCATGATTCAACTGCCGCCGCCGCCGCCGCCCGCCCACCCGCCGCACTTCTCCTCCTCCGCCGCCGCCGCCGCCGCCGCCGCCATCGGACCTCAAATAGCCGGGTGCCGGGCGGCGCTACGAGCAGGAACCCCCCGAACGCGCACGGAAACCCCCAAAACACAAACAGCAGCCGAAGCCCGGAGTCTGAGCGCGGAGAGAGAGAGGGAGGAGAGGAGAGGAGAGGCGTGTTACGTCATGTGCCGAGGGGGGCGGGGGTGGGGGGGTGGGGACACCAAGGCGGGGGGGGGGGGCGGGGGGTGTGGGGGATTGTAGAGGAAGGGACACAGTGCGGTTATGACATTGCGGTTACATCATCAAAATCCCCACCCCCTCCCCCACCGCTCGCCAATCAGCCCCGACGCCGCCCCCCCTCCCCGTACCCCGGTGGGCGCCCGCGTCACATGACGCAGTACGTAGGTGTCCCCCTAAGACACGCGCTCCCTCTCTCTCTCTCTCGCGCGCTCGCCCTCCCTCTCTCTCTCTCGCTCGCTCCATGACACAGCGTTTCTGCCATTCAGAACGAGCTTAACCCTTCCCTCTCCGGGCGCCCGAGGTTCAGCGCCAATGAGAGAGAGAGAGAGAGAAAAAACCCCAAGACCAATAGACTAAACAAGCAAAAAGAAGAAAGCGAAGTGGAGCTGGTGGCCCAGAGAGGGCGTGCGCTCTTGCAGCTCGCGTGCGGGTGCGTGAATAAAATAATAAACACGCGGAGCCACGGTCCTCTGAAGACCAGGAGCTTTCTGTCATGAGCAGACACGCACTGTCCCACCCGCGGCACCAAACCGGTCCGCCTGAAACGTGCCACAGCCGCACCACCCGCCTGCCAGACCACACCAGCCGGTTTGAGCCCGGAGACGCTCATTATCAGGACAGGGAGATCAGACTGATTATCACCATGACATGTAACCTCCCCCCCTCAAAACACACACACACACCTGCACACACACCTGCACACACAGACACACGCACACCTGCACGCACAGACACACGCACACCTGCACACACACACGCACACCTGCACACGCACACATACACACACCTGCACACATACACGCACGCACACGCGCACAAACATGCAGGCACGCTTGCACAAGCAAGGCACACACAAAAACACACCAGCAAAACTTCCATCTTTGCCAATATACAGAAACGAGAATTCTTCTGGTCTAGGGTTATAGATTTCCGGTCAGATTTTCGGATGTACAGGACGTGTTTTCCGAACGTTTCACAAGCACGTGAAGAGTTAAAGCATTTCAGCAGCGTGTCTGATGCAGCTCCGGTCTCTGGATTGGTGTTCGAGACTATCGTCCTCACACGCGCCTGGCGGGGGAGGAGGCTATTTAGGAGCTTCCGCTCTTCGGCCACCGCGAGAGAGATGAGGTTCTGGCAGACCCACCCGGCGCAGGGGGACCGGTGCCAGACGACCCGCTCTGGTTTCTGGCCCGCGTGGAGGGAGCGGAGCTAGCCAAGACACAGCCCAGTCTCATTACCAAACAGCAACATTTACAATGGGGAGACCGCGCCGACCGCGCTAACCGCTACCGCACGAACACATCCGCGCCGCCTCGGCGCTAAAAACACAAACGCGGCCGCGGGAAAGCCAGAAACGGACACGAGCAGACCAGAGACCAAGAACCGGAACCGGAACCAGAGCCTCGATCACCTGCCCCACTGCTCACCGAGCTGATGCCAACAAATCAGGATACACACACACCTACACACACACACTCACAAACACATGCAGACAGAGACACACAGAAGCACACAGACACAGACACACACACCTACACATAAAATACAGACACACACGCCTACACACACACCTACCTACACACACACACATACAGGCACAGACACACAGAAGCACACAGACACACACACACACACACACATACAGGCACAAACACACGTATACACACGCACACACACACACAGACACAGACACATACTCAAGCACACAGACACACACCTACACACAGACGCACAGTGGGGCAATCCCCCTACCACAGCCTCATGGAAACACCCGGAAACGCGACACCGCGTCCTGACGCGGGGATGGGTGGGTGGGTGGCCCACGCCCTCGTACGCGCTCTCTCTCTCTCTCTCTCTCTCTCTGAGGCGTCGTTCCCGCCGCCGCCCGGCGACCCGGCGACTTTCTCACGCCGCGGTGTGCGAGGCTGACGCCGGGGGCCGGGGGCCTGGGGGGCCGGGGGGCCGAGGGGGAATTTGCACCATAACGCCATCTGCGCCCGTGACTCAGAGCGAAGATAACAGTCACCCACCGCGAAAAACAGCACCTGACTGACAGACCTCAGCAGAGCGGCGTCCCTCCGTACCGTCTGCCCCGGCACTGACTCAGAACGCAAACCCTCATTTCAGACATTTCAGTCCCTCAGACGCCTCTCAAATCCCCGCAGGTTAATGCCGTCCCTACGATAGTTACATTCTGGTTGGTACAACTTTCGTCACTTTAAGTTGTGACTGGATTCTGCAAGAATATCATCTACAGAGCTCAAGTATTTCTGAGACAAATTCACCCCATGTTCAGGGATCGGCTATCCTCTCTTCTTACCTTTACGATCAGGGAGACCCTTATGGAAACAGAGTATGGAAATAAAATACTATACAACTGCAAAACTTACCAAAATATGGGCAAATATGCAAACTTGCCACTTTCAGATATTGCAATATATTATACATAACTTAAAAAATCACTGTTGTGAGATATATTTATCATTATATTTCCAAAACACATAGTATATATTACAGCATATTCCCGCTATGATGAGGAGAGGAGAGGGCGGGGTCATCGTAGCGGGAACCCGCCCCAGAGACCACGCCCCCGGACTTTCACACACCCCCTACGACTCTCACACGCGACGCCCCCCGTTCTCCGCCTCTCTCTCGCACCCGATCCTCGCTCCTCACCCTGAAACCGGAGACCGACGCCCCGGCTGCCATCGCCGGGGCCGCCGCCGCCCCTGGCGGATAACGAGTTTCCCGCGCCGCGCCCCCGGAGCCTCTTCCACGCGTAGCGGGTGATGCGCCGCGCTGGTTTTGGAACCTTCCGGAAGTCGCTGCCGCGCGGATAAAGGGACAGGTGTGTGTCTGACACCAGAGACTGTCCAGACCCTTCTGAGCTAGCTGAGAGGTTATCAGCAGTGACACACACTCCCTCTCTCTCATACTCATACTCATACTCATACACACACACACACACACACACGCACGCACACCCAGGCTTGGCGGAGGATAGGTGTGGGTGTGGAAGAATTGGCAGTTTGTGGGAGGGATGACAGACAACAACCAAGAGCGGCTGGACCATGTGTTCACCTCGCCATGCGGCCTGAGTCATCTGCTCTCCTCTGAGCTCACCCACTCTCTCCATCTCTCCCTCCACCTCTCTCTCTCTCTCCATCTCTCTCTCACTCACTCTCTCCATCTCTCCCTCCACCTCTCTCTCTATCTCTCCATCTCTCTCTCACTCTCTCTCTCCATCTCTCTCTCTCCATCTCTTCATCTCTCTCTCACTCTCTCTCTCCATCTCTCCCTCCACCTCTCTCTCTATCTCTCCATCTCTCTCTCACTCTCTCTCTCCATCTCTCTCTCCATCTCTTCATCTCTCTCTCACTCTCTCGCCATCTCTCTGTCTCTCACTCTCTCACTCACTCTCTCCATCTCTCCCTCCATCTCTCTCTCTATCTCTCCATCTCTCTCTCACTCTCTCTCTCCATCTCTCTCTCCCTCATCTCTCTCTCTCTCTCTCCATCTCTCTCTCTCTCTCTCTTCATCTCTCTCTCACTCTCTCTCCATCTCTCTGTCTCTCACTCTCTCACCCACTCTCTCCATCTCTCCCTCCATGTCTCTCACTCTCTCCCTCCATCTCTCTTTCTCTTTCTATCCATCTCTCTCTCCCTCCATCTCTCTCTCTCTCACTCCATCTCTCTCCATCTCTCTATCCCACTCTGTCTCACTCTCTCTCTCCATCTCTCTCTCGCTCTCTCTCTCACACACAAACACACACATAACCACTCACATGCAACTACACACAAACAGACACACACACACATAACCACTAACATACAACTACACACACACACATAACTACTCACATACAACCACACACACATAGCCACTGACATACAGCTGCACACAAACACACATAACCATTCCATTCACATACACCCCCCCCCCACACACACATACACAAACACACACACATCCAATCTCAAACTAGTAAAAGACTGAATGTACACAAACAGCACACAATTAGACACACTGCATAAAAGTGTTACACTTCCACACTACACAACACAGTCACGCACTGAATACACACGCATAATCTGATAAAGGTTTGCGTTAACGCACCGTAATAAATCAGCCAAAGTGAATACACAACCATAGCTGAAATAATGTCCCCCCCCACACACACACACACACTCACACACACTCACACACACACACACACACTGTACACCATCTGGCAGACACGCGCTCTGAAACTGAGGTAATTCCACTGCCTGTGCGAATGAAGGGCGATGACCTCAGCGCCCTAAAGAGGGATCTCCCCTCCATGGCCAGGCCAAGGGAACGGGGAGAGAAGTTGACCTGGAAGAAACATCACTCCATACAGACCAGCACATCTAACAAAACACGGCTGTATTTATGGGAAAACTCAACTGCTGGTTCTGTGCAGTGGCTATAGACATCGATTTAGCGTAAAGTGGGCTGAATTTTTTTTTTTAAATGTGTGGCTATGAATGGTACAGGATGTACTAGAGCTCTAAAACCAAAGAAATCTAATTTCCCCATGGGGGAGGGTAAACCCATTGTAATACTCAGCATAATACTCTGTTAACCACACATAGACACTGCAGTGCAGAGAGGGGGGGGGAATGTTCCAGAATCTTCTCATTATTATCAGTGCGGTTTAGACAGAAAAAGCTTGCTCATCCTCCTCCCTGCTGAACATCAGGTCATCTCTCTCCTTTCCCGGCATGACCTCCCTACACACACACCACACACCCACACCCAACCCCACCCCACCCCCCCCCCCCCTTTTTCTTTAACCCCTCCCGCCACTCCACCCCACCCCCACCCCCACCCAGCATCCTTTCAGAACTGATGTCATCAAAGGCATCAGACAACACAACCGCAGGCGGACGGTCTCCGAGGCGATGATTAGCGTGCGTGCAGAGGCTCACGCACGCAAAACGCAGCCCCGTGGGAATCGCCGATCACACACGCGTGGACGGGCGCATGCACGCACACACACACACACACCTGCACGGAACACACGCACGCACCGCCTCTGGTGTGACCGGATTCTGTGACAGCACCACAAAGGCAGAAGCAGGTTATGAATGAGACACAAAAGTCACAAAACCCAACTCCTATCAGAACAGGAAATGAGCTCAGTCGTTAAAGAGGAAGAAACATTAATCTTGATACTTACTACTGACTACTAACTACTGTTTTCTCTAAAGCACAAAATGTTCTAATTTACATTTTAACCCTTTGAAGAGTAGGGTTTTTTTTTGTAATGTTTTCTCTAAATTCAGTGTTCTAGAACTCTCCTGCTTTCAGTTACCAGTAGTGATCATTACATCAGCATTAGAATGTTCAGTTATGAACATTCTAATCACATATTTGTGCTCTTACACCTTAAAGGGTTCAGTGAGACTGCTTTATCTCGCACCTACACATTATTAAAATAGCAACATTCTTTCTTCATTCCCTCATTCTTTTCCTCTTCCATTCATTCTTTCATTCTATTTTCCTAACTCCTCTCTGTTTGTTGATCATTACATCTTCATATTCATCCTCCTCATAATTAATTTTCATTTTACTTTCTGTCCCCTATCTGTTACTGTTGTTTTTTTATTTCTATCTTTCTTTTTATCTTTCTTTCTTTCTTTCTCTCTCTCAGTTCTTCCTCTGGCCTCAGTAAAGGGGGAGAGGGTTGGGGAGGTGTAGGGAGGTGTCGGATATCTCGTGTGTCATAACTCCTGCGAAGCCCCTCCCCCCTCCCCACGGCTGACACTGGGCACGTGCAAGTCAGCACGCAGGGCTCAGCTGGGTCGGGCTCACCCTGCACAAAGGAACGAAGGGAAAGAGAGGGGGGAGGGTGCGTGGAGGAGGAGGAGGAGGAGGAGGGGTCAGCCCAGAGAACAAGAAGGAATCCCTTTAAAAAAAAAAAAAAAAGAGTAGTCTTTGTTTAAGGAACGGGGAACAAGAGAAAAGTAAAGTTAAATGTGAGCAGGGCATGGGGGTTATGATCAGAGAGAGAGAGAGAGAGGACAAGTGAAAGAGAGAGGGTCAGTGAAAGACATAGGGAGAGAGAGAGGGTGAGTGAGTGAGAAAGAGATGGCAAATTTATGAATGATTACTTTAGAGGGAGAACAGTTAGAACAAAGTCTACAAATAAATAACTCATTAAGCCTCTAACCCTTTAAGGTGAAAGAACAAAAATATGTGATTAGAATGTTCTTAACTGAACATTCTAATGCTGATGTAACAATCACTACTGGTAATTGTAAGCAATTGGAGTTCTAGAACTCTGACTTGTAGTATTGAGAAAACATTCCAAAATATCTATTCTTCAAAGGATTATGGGACAAGATTACAAATATGTGATTAGAATGTTCTTAATGTAACATGCTAATGCTGTTGCAGCAATCGCTCCTTGTAATAGAAAGCAAGAGAATGCTGAATTTTGAGAAAACATTTTAAAAAATCTACTCATCAAAGGGTTAAATTAATAGTGCATGAATGATATAGATGGAGGATGGCAGAAAGAGAATTTGTGGGCTCTTGTGATGCAAACTCAAGTTTAAGAGATGACTGACATCAAGGCAGACAAAACCCACTTAAGATTCTGAGGCGAAATCTGACATTCAACTGACAGGACGGGTCATTAAACAAAAATTAAAATAAAGTCTCTGTTTAGAAATTATAATGCAGTCTCTCAATAGATGCTCGAAAGGTAGCGAGAGAGGAGAGGGAAAAGAGGGGGAGGGGGAAGGAGGAGGGAGAAGGGAGGTGGTGGGGGCAGAGCAGACCCCCCCCTCCCCGGCCCCCTCCCTCTCTCTGCGCAGTGGCGCGTTGCCAGCGTTGTCCTTCCCAGGAGCTAGGCTAAGATTAGCTCCCCATATGTTGTAGTCGGGCGGAGCAGCCAGATTTAAAGGGCCAGCGCGCTCCGCTCACAGAGCGGCGGCGGCAGAGCTTACCGCATCGCGAGCGCGCCGCGGCCACCTGTACCCCGCCAACCGGCAGCCGCCGCAGTCACGACTGCACGCCCCGGCGCGCTCGCCGCGAATCATAATCATAATCATAATTACGCGCCCGTGAGCCAGCTGCTATAGCGCGGCGCCTCCTGTATTCTGTCTCTCCGCGTACTCCGTATTAGCATATTTGGCGGTAACTGCGTCTGTCGGCGGAAAAAAATAAATAAAATATAATAAAGGAGCTGACCTCAGCTCTCCGCGCGAGCGGCGAGTTCAGAAAGGGGAAACGGAACGCGGACGCTTAATTAGCGTGAGCACGCCGAGAGAGAGAGAGAGGGAGAGAGAGAGAGAGAGAGAGAGGGAGAGAGAGAGAGGGAGAGAGGGAGAGAGAGAGAGGGAGAGAGAGAGAGAGAGAGAGAGAGAGGGAGAGAGAGAGAGAGAGAGGGAGAGAGAGAGAGAGAGCGCCTAACGCTAGCCGGCTCGCGGCTTCTGGGTTTCGCGTTTTCAGTTACGCGCGGGCCCTCGAGCCGGCGGCGGTGGTGTTGGGTGGACCTTTTAAGGAGCCGGCAGGCGTGGCGCGGCGGGGCTGTCGCTGCCGCTGCCGGAAGCTTCCGTGCCCCATTCATTTTTCATTAGCCGCAGCGGCGCGTCGACCAATGGCGAGCGCCTCCCTGGAGCACCGCGCCGTCGCCGGGGGAGACGGAGACGGATCGGCGGGCGGCAGCGATAGCGCCGGTCCGCTCCAGGGTTTGGGGCGAGCCGAGAGAGAGAGAGAGAGAGAGAGACGGAGGAGGCTACGCTAATGGCAGCTGAGTGATGTAAGCGGACTGCTGCAGAGACGCGACGGCGGCGCGCGATGGCTTCGCGCCTTCGCCGTGTTCCAGACGCGGTGCCGCAGAACGGCACAGCTGATCGGGGTCCCGGGGGGGGGGGGGGACTCGCCGTCTCAGAGCACCTCGCTTCACAGGACGGTGAAAAGCAGAGGGGACAGACTCAACCTAAAGCGCAGCCTTAACACGAAATGCTGACGGGTGTCTGTAAGGGCGCAAGGCACGAAAGTGTCTTCGGTGATTACTCTCAGCTCCCCCTGGATCGAAAGCTCCTGCAATGTCAAGATTTTACAATTATAGCTGCGTCCCTTTGGAAGGGTGCAGGCGCTTCATTAAAAGATTTGTGTGACGTAACAGTCAGGGTTACCGTCCGTTTCTGCAAGGAAGAAAATGGCCACTGACACTGACACCGAAGCTTGAGAATTTCAGGCGTTAATATCTGTCTAGCGGGTCTGGCTTTTATGAAGTGGGATGTGGAGGAGGTAGCCATGCAGAACGACCGTTAGGGGGAAGTGGGCTTGAAACGCCAAAGCTGTAGGTTCAGTTCCCAGTTGGGGTGCTGCCGTTGCAACTTTGAGCAAAGGATACTTAACCCGAATAGCTTCAGTAAAACAAAGGGTACAAAGGGTTCATATGCAAAAACAAATAAAAAAACAAATAACGTACGCTTTGGATAAGACAAGAACACAAATAATGTAAGCTCTGGATCTGCCTAAAATATAAAAAATGATACCAAGCTCATGCTCCATTGAATGAGTTTAAAAGATCATACTACAGGAACAGGTATCAGTCACGTTGACCCCATCAGACAGTTCCTGTAAATGTGGGGCAGAACAAAGGGCTGAACAGCACACCCCCCACATCCTCCCCGCGTGGCCCAAAATGAAGACAAACGCGTAACGTCCACAGACGCGAGCATCTTTGCGTAGCAAGAATGGAACCCCGCGTATGGGCCGTGGGGGAGGGGGTGTGAGGCGCTCGAAGATGTCGGGCTAAGATTGATCTGTACGCAGATGAAAGGTCCGGCTGAAGGAGGTGTCTGGTTCTTTTGTCTTTGCCTGCAACGACCCCGGCAAGGGAAAAAGAACCAGAGCGCCTTTTCGCACCGAGAAGATCCTCTCACAGGGTGGTGATGGCGACAAGACCGTAAGAATAGATTCAGGGTGGAGCAATACCACTTCCTGTTGAGTAAATGTGTTCCTGTTGATTAAAAAAGTGACTCAAAAAGAAGTGTAACATCAAACCGCACTGAGACCGTTCAAAAGAGCGACAATGAATGCCACAGCACAGCTAACGGTCATATCAATAACTGATATCGAGATGTTTTAACATTTAAAGGCGAGCCGTTCTTAATCCACCCGAGCCTTAATCTTTAAAGGGCGAAGTCATTTCTTGTTTTAGTTCGGGATGGTGTCAAAAGGCTCCGACACATTTGACAGCTCTGGCTCGGCACGTCGCGGTGCGTTATCGTAATTACACCTTTGTGCATTTCCCCTTTCGATGTTCGTCAGCGCGAAACCGGTTAAACGAGCGGTTGCCGGGAGAGCAGAGCGGCCGTTGGGAGCCCGGCAGGTTGCGGTTTCAACAGCAGGAGGGCGTCCCGCCCCCGCGTCACCTTCGGCGAAAAAGTCACGGCTCACTCAAGGTGAGCGGCGAGCTGTGGGCGGAGCCGAGCCCCGCAGGTAAATGGTAAACCAGGAAGCGACCGTGTGGAGCGGCGGAACAGCATGAGCTACCTGGGGTTTAAATTCCCTCCAAAAAAATCTATGCTTTTTTTTTGGTTTTTTTTTGGGGGGTCGAGGGTGTTCAGGAAAACTACGGTGCTGAGAGAGCGCAACGCTAAAGATCCTCCCCACATTCCGAACGTTCGGCGGCTGCTCGTTCAGGCCCGGCAGGCGTTTCGCATGGGTAAATGTCACACGTAGTCACATAGACATGCGAAGCGACGTCCCCGATCCCTGAGTCAGACGTCTTTGCAAAGTCATTTACAGACGCGACGCGATGTTCGCGTTCAGTCACGCCGCTGCTACGGGGAGTCGCGATTTATATCGAATATTTTCGCGTTTGACGTTGGTCACATGACCAATTTTTACTTTACAAACTGGCATCTAAAGCCCCTATAAAGTGACCAGAATGGAAAAGCAAATTAAGGAGACTGCAGCTTTCTTATACAAATTCAGAAAGCCCAACCATCCAAAGCCCAGAGCCTGCTTAAATGAGTGAAATTAATTTATTCAATGTCAGTGAGATTGCACACAGCACTGAATTTTTTTTTCATGCTCTATTTAATTAAATTTCTCAGCCACACGCTCTGATCTCTTGTTAAGAAATTGAGATAAATTGTCTGATAGCACGAACACAAACAACATTGAATTTAGCCTAAACATAGCTTTATAGCTTTTGCCATTTAGACGCCAAATGGTCTCTCCCAAAAAACAAACGCACATACCTACACAGGCACAAATATAGCCAGTGTCACAATACCCACCCACAGACAATTTGGCAAATACACACACAAACATAAGCAGACAGCCTTTCACATGAGCAACTCAAAGGGCGGGACCAAACTATAATTACAGCGATGATGTCATCTGTCACTCAGCGTTACCACAGAAACTAGGTCACTGTTAACCCTTTCACTGTTGCCGGAAGGGAGAAAGTTGGCCAATGGCGAAATCAATGGTCAATTATCTTTGCCTCTGTCGCTCACACAATCTATATTTGTCTATTCTTCTCACTGTTTGATATGTTAAAATGAAATTCGGTCTGTAGCAAAGAAAAAAAGAAAAACTAGACTTGTGCCAGCAAAATGACTCTCACTTCTTGGATAGGCATTTAAGTCCTTGTTAAAGAGTGACTTCACCCAAACAACAGATAGCTTCAAGACCATCTCCACATTCACATAAATAAACCATTGCAGGCAAGATTCTGTTGCTAGGCGGAGTTTTAAAGACAATCAAGACACAGAAATGTTTTTTTTGTTTGTTTTTAAAAAAATAAATAACGTAAGTCACAGCATTAATAATTACGGATGCCTTGCTATGTAATCTCACACAAAGTGCAATAAAAAGCAAAAAACTGCGAATGAGAGGTCAATCAATTTGCCTGATTTTGATCAAACCAGTTTTATGCATTGACGGTCAAAGAAACGACTTCAAAGCCACATCACATAACTGGCAGATGCAGAGAAAATATCCTGTCAGACTCACAATACAGCAACCACTAATGACTTAAACAGGCTGCAGCAACAAGGTTCACGTAAAATGGCTGAAGACAACACACCCACATCCTCCCACATCTGAGCAAAAAAAAAAAAAAAACATTTATACACTTTCAAATTTCCCAGGAATGAAAAAAATATGGCTTTCATGCCCGTAAACTCTTTAAAGCCAAAGAAACACCAAGCGCGCAGAGAGGGGGAGGCAGGACAGCGAAAATCATTAAGATTTTATTGATTTCCACTATTTTGTTTCCAGTGAAGGGCGCAGGAGTTGTAGTGGGCGTTTCTGCATCATTATCGCATGGCAAAAATAGCTGCAGAGCAACCGGTCAAGTCCCAGCTTTAAAAATGATGGAAATATGAACAAGCACAAGGAGAGGGGTTCCGGTATAAATGGCAGATCTTTCTCAAGATCTCGTCGACTCCAGTAAACATCTCTTTTTCGCAACGCCCGTGACAAAATGACTCAAGAGGAAGGCTAGTGTCCATTCAGGAAGTGCAAGTGAAATAAAGGATGTGAAAGCAGCAGTAATATGGTGACTTTGTGTTCGATCAGATGACATTTTGAAATGTTTTTTTTTTTTTTTAATGTTTTCATGGATTTTAGGGAGTCCTGATCTGGAGGATCAGTCCACGTTGAGAGGCCGTCTGACGGGCCATCTGTGGCTGTAGACGTTCGGTCACGAGGGGAAAAAAAAAAAACCCCCACGAGGGCTCGAGCTAACAGGGGCACTCTGCCACTACCCACTCCCACTCAGGGGCACCTAAACTGCCCCCCACCCCCCCACCCCGCTACCCTGGTGCTCTGATAAAGGTGGGAGGGTAAAGAAGCCGGTGCGATGGCGGAAACGCTCGCCTGGCATATTCCCTTCGCCTGCATCAGCTGGAGCGACCGCCGCGTTGCCCCTACGACGTGTCGCCATGACAACCAGCTACGGCGGGACCGGGGTTCAGTCGGCAGCAGGCGAGAGAGAGGGAGGGAGGGAGGGAGGGAGGGTGCGGATATCAAAGGAGGTGGGGAGGGCGGGGGGAGACAGAACTGGAACGTGGTGTCCTTGCGAGATGTGGAACCGAACTTTATTTATTTATTTGCTCTTTCTTTTTTTTTTTTTAATGCCGAGGTGCTCAATCAAGGGGAGGAACGACAGGACCCGCTGGCCGCGCCGGCGTTTCCGGAAGCCTCCAGCCCTCGATGGAACACCGTGTACCGCCCGCCTTCCAGCTGGGAAACGGAGGCTGACGCGGCTTGTTTTAAAAGGGCGGCGGGTGTCGCCGCGGCGATGCCGGGACCGACGAACCTCGCGCCCGTCGCGCCGCGTCGCTCGGTCGCTCGGCGCGGCGGAGCTCCGAAGGGAGAGCGGGTCGCGAGCGGGCGACGCCGACAGGCCCCGCGCCCGCTGTAATCCCACCCATCTGTCACCGATAAGGAAGCGCGCGACGATCTAATGCCGAGGACCAGAAAGAGGGGGAGAAAAAAAAACACAGATTCCCTCCTCTCCGCCCGCGACGGAGGAACGAGCACGATAGCCGTCCGCCGCGAGAGACGAGCCGCCAGAGGGGAGGCCGCGGCGGGCGGCGAAACTTTCCGCGAGTGATCGAGAATCACCCGACGGCCGAGAGAGCTGACAGGTGAAGAGGAACCGAAGAAGGAGCCCGAGACCGGCTCAGCACGCTTCCAACAGACACGTTTGTTTTTTTTTTTGTGGCAGTGAAATCGTAAGCAGATGTGTTTGAAACACCTACAGGAGAACACACAGATACAACACAGCCATGGCACCTCTCTGCGTGGCTTCAGCCGGTGTCAGGAAATGGACCGCTACGTCGGTCGACCTGCGCAACTTATCGTCCACAGTCACAGCAGACTAATTGAGACGGAATTAACGGCATCCGCCATGATTACAGCCGAAGTGCAGTGGGTAGAGATCGCGTCCGCGGACGCGCGGATCCGACTGCGCTTTGAAAAATACCCTCAACGTTCGCCGCTTCTTCCAGCGCTATCGGTGCCGAGCGCCGTGTTAGCGAGCGCTCGCCGCGACTCCGCGATGGAACAGTTCCGCTACCGAGCGCTACCCTACTCTCCAGTGTACTAAAGTCCACACAAACACACACACACACACACACACTCACACGCTCACACGCACACACACACAAACGCACGCGCATACGCATGCGCGTGTGACCCACTAACTTTACCTCAAGTGACTTTAAAACTTCGACAGGCCCGCCCCCGTCCCCAATCCCCCTCCCCCACCCGCCTCCTCCCCGCCTCCTCCCCGCCCCCTCGGCAGCACGTGGGCTCCGCTTCCCGCCAATCGGAGAGCAGCCCGGGACTCTTTAAACCCGGGGTCTGTCCTCATCCAGCACCACCTCCACCAGCAGCAGCAGCAGCGGCAATCAAAACAACGCGGTCCACGTCCAACAGATAGAGCGCAGCGGGAAGAGAGAGAGAGAGAGAGAGAGAGAGAGAGACGGAGGGAAAGACGGACAGAGAGAGAAAGAGAGAGAGATAAACGCGGTGGCAAACGGTCGCCGACGCCGCCGCTCGCTAATCGCGTAGCGGCCAAACGCCAAGCCGCGGTTCCCTCCTCTCCGTGCTCCGTCGCGTGCGCGCAAATCTCGGTTACCACGACGCTCGGTTACCACGGACGCGGAGGTAACACCTGTCTGATTCTTTTCCTCGAACGTACTCTGGTACAGGTACACGCATACACACCTGAGCACATACACACACACACACACACACAAACGCATACATAAAAACCGAAATACAAACAATCACATTCTCACACACACACACACACAAGCACATATTGACACACAAATCCAAACATGATCTCGCACACGTCCTCGCGTACACACACGCGTGCCGGCTACTCTCAGACTTGATTGGCCTCGTCCTCTCTCTGATCCAAAACCAACGTAAGGAGGCAACCGCTCAAAAAGATAGCCATCAGTAATACCTGACAGCAGCCATGGCAGTCCGCATAGCTTTCCACAGCACTGATACAGGGACCAAAGCTGCAGAAGGGTCTTCTGTCACCTCCACAAACACACACACACACACACACACACACACACACAAACACGCAAACACAAACGCACATGCACACAAAGAACTGAGTCATGTGTCTTACCTCTTCTTCCAGATTTGATGTTCTAGATCTCGCTTTGCTATTGTCCTCAAATCCCACCTTGCCAATGATTAGGGTAGAACAGAAAGAGAGAGAGGGAGAGGGAGAGAGAGAGAGAGAGACAGAGCGGTGGAGGGAGAGAGAGAGAGAAAGAGAGAGAATAACAATCAATAGAATAATGCGACACGACCCTTTTCAGACCTATTCAGACTACCCAACTACCAAAGGAGCATAAGGAGACAGATCTTTTTCTCCATAATCCTGCTCCCTTATGCCCTGCTCTCCCTGTCTGTCTGAGTAAAACAAAGATTGACAGCTATTTTGCATCAAACAGAAAGGCAGGTCTCCCCCTGATGCCAAACTAGAGTGAGAGAAGACCAGTGCTTTCCGAATTAATTATGCAACACACTGGGGAGATGATTTCATGCTTAAGTTTGTGCCTGTCTTACAGTATGCAGTCCCAAAAAAGGCTTCAGCAAATTATTATTATTGTTGTTACTATTACCATTATCATTGAAAATAAAGATAGTAAGAGCAAAGGAGAAAAGGGAACTATATTTTATATAATCAAATAACAATGTTTTGAAAAATACAAGTACAGTAGCAATAACCCTCGTCATAAAACAATGAGCACAATAGCAGTTAGAGCTGAGCAGTTTCTGGAGTGCCCCCCTGGCCCCCCCTGGCCCCCCCTCCACCCAGTCTGCCGGCACTATTTTGTCTGTAGCCTGCCAGTGTACCCCCCGAGATACCCCCT
>NC_049210.1:7391212-7503712 GCF_013347855.1 Anguilla anguilla | reverse complement strand
ACACACATAAGCACATACACATACTACAATACATACACAGACACATACATATACACCTTCACACACGCTACAATATACATACACACAAACATACACACACATATGCATGTTTACCAACACACACTAAAATACATACATGCACATAAGCACTTACACATTCACAAATCCTGAAAATGCACACAGACAGGCACACATACAGTACTATTTCCCACACTATACACGAGATAAGCCTAAACTCCCAGCCTTGAAGCACACCCCTGTCCTTGCTTGCTTAACACTTGTCCCCCCCTCCATCCCCCCATACATCCCCTCCCCAAACCCTCTCGAGTGTAGAAGGAAAGAGAGAAAAGAGGAGGGTTCATCATTAAAAGCGCATTGATAATGAGCTGTAAAAATCTGCACTTCTGAGTGCGAGGGGAACCTGGGGTGGGAGGGGGAAGGAGGGGGGGAGGGGGACCTTGGCTGTAATTACAACACAATTAACAGCCTTAATTAACACACTCCGTCCCCTTTCCTCTGATAATACACCCGACTCCCCCCCCCCCCCCCATCAGGCCTGCTAATCCCCACACCCTTCAGTGTCCCCCCCCCCCCCCATCCTGGAGAACACACGCTGCATCTCGTGCTGCATCTGGACCTGTGTGTGAGTCCTCACAGCAGAACCGCAACTCAGACCATGTGACCCCCCCACCCCCCACCCCCTCGTTCCATGTGACTGCCCATCCGTCTACAGACCGGCTGTACCGCTCTTTTTGTCAATCGCCAAGGGGACACCCCACGCTCACCGTCTGCACACAACGCCTCCCCAGAAAAAAAAGTGACGGGGGTTATATGAAAAATAATTTTGAATTAAACATGCAGGCTGGGTGACAGGGGTCCCAGACTTTTTCAAAAAAAATTTTTTTATCTGTTTGGGGTGGGGGCAGGCAGGCAGCTTATGTACTTTCAGAAAGTAACTCAGACAGTCTTTTCTTTATTCATATTTTAGCCTGTATTTATTTTCTTTTCTCATATTTCACCCTGGTCTCTCTTGAGTGATGAAATCATTTCCATGGGGACTTTTTTAATACCAGGTCTTGAGAATGCTGAGGATTTGTACGTACCGTTTTTGAACTGTTACATTTCAGGTTGTTTGATATGACATGCCTGAGCGCCTCTCCATCTCCCTCTCTCTCCCTCTGTTTCTCTCTCTACTGAGGAGACTGAATTGCTTTATCACTGTTCCTTAGAAACAAGAGCTCAGCTGGGGCTCCTGAGGGCAGGGTGTGGGGGGGGGGGGTTAAAAAAGATGGGGGTGGAATGTGGAAAGTTAGACTTCCACAGAGACAGACATCTTGGCATCTTTAGGCACAATATTCATCATTTGCGAGCCTCAGACAAATCTGGCACCCAATCCAAGCTGCAGATGAAGGCTGTTCATTCATCCAGAACACTTTACGTCAAAAAGCCGACAGCCTACATTAACCTGTCATAAGCATGGCATAAGCACTGTGCCTTCTTGGTGATGCCTCATTTTTGTATTCCTGAGCGTTTCACTGATGTTTTCCACTTCTGTACAATGCTCTGGACAGAAGAGTCTGCCAAGTGGCTGTAATGTAATGCAATGCAATGTAAAGGCATAACTCCTGCCATAACCAGTTATAAC
This sequence comes from Anguilla anguilla, assembly GCF_013347855.1. Classification (NCBI taxonomy): domain Eukaryota; kingdom Metazoa; phylum Chordata; class Actinopteri; order Anguilliformes; family Anguillidae; genus Anguilla; species Anguilla anguilla. Next base: position 7,502,067 of record NC_049210.1, on the reverse strand, counting down.
AGCCCACTGTAGCTTGTGACATATCGCAACACTCTCATAATGCATGCCTGCCACTACTATTTTTTGGCAGTTATTTTGAAATTTGTTCTGTAAAATGTGTGCATTCATTTTACAGTGTTATGACAGCAGTAATAGGCTGCCATGACTGGTCGTCACAAGTGTTCAGTCATTCTTACGGCAGCGTTACTTAGGCCTTATGGCATGTAGTTAATAAGCAAAGCATTGCCGATTTATCCTTCACAAGTAAAATAAAATCTGGTTGTAGATATTTGGCACTTCTTGAGGCCGAAGCTCTCTTTCTTCCCCCCACCCCACCCCACCCCAGCAGGGAGGTACAACCCTCCCTTCCCACAAGCAGATCTGCAGATCTAAGTGGAAAAAGTGTCAGCATGTACACCCCATATAGCAGGGTCTGATGGAGGAGTGGAAAAATAGTTTTGCGGAAGGGCCCATTCCATAGGCAAGGAGCAACAAAGGCACAGAACTTCCCTTAAAACTGACAACCCTCCCAGAAATGTTGTTGTTTGTTAATCCCGATTAATGACATCGGCAATTCAAGATATTGTGTCTAATGGTGTGGCACTGTGTAACCTTTGCATGTCACAGTAAGAACCTACAATTATAACAAAAGAGGTCTTAGCTTACAACCGTTTTTTTGGGGGGGGGGTTTTTTCAGATAAACCGCAAAAAAGTTGCCATGTGATTTGCACAGAATTCAGTCACAAACAAGCAAGCCAAAAAAAAAAGACTAATTTAAGATACGCTACGCTAGCTAATCACACACACACAAAAAAAAACACAGGTTCACGGATGATCAAACCAAAAAACAAAAAAAGCATCTCAGTCATGCCTATATAAAGGTCACAGGCAGCTACGACTGACTCTGGGGAAGTCCCTCAGTCACAACACCACAACCGGCACGCAGAAAGGGGCTGCCTCCCTCCCGCGCTCTAGCAGGGGCTCGGGAGAGCGACCTCTGGCCCCTGGGAGGTCCGCGGCATGCTAAAAAGGCCTTTGGGTTCAACAGGGTTGATCTCCTGCCTCAAACATTCTATTGCCCCGGCGCAAACAAGCCGTTGCGTAACCACGCCGCACAGGTCCGACACACAAACAACGGTGGGCGCCTTTAATTACCCCACGCGGAGATTTACGACGGCCCGTCGTGAGTTTACGGCTGCGCCCTGTCATTACCGCCAACGTGCTCAGTACAGTCGACCGCAGACAGAGGGCGACGCAAGCGGTCGAATTTCAGATTTAAAAAATCAGATAGAGGGTAAAAACTTTCATTCCCTGATTTCGACAGAAACTGAAAATTTAAATCGAGAGACGACGCAGAAAACCGTCTGACGGTATTGAGAAAAAACGCTTCCACCGAGATCAGCGCAAAACTTTCAGTGCCTTTACTTCGGCTTACTGGCAGGCAGCAGAAAGAAGCCCTTACCCAGAGCAACTTAGAATGGAAGGTTCCAGAGACTTCTGAGCTAGCGCTCCATTTAGTGAGCAAACACACTTTTCTGTTTACAGACGTGTAAATAAATAAAGACTCAACAGACTAATGCAGATGGCGGGATTTTTTCCATGATTACCAGGCTGGAAGGTCACCATTCGTTCTTAACTTTCACTCAAGAAGAGGAAATAAAGGAATCCCAGAGGATATTTTACAAAGTGTCGAGAAAGAACAACGCATCGCCAGAGTCAAACTGAACCGACAGAAGAAGAAATCCCAATGAACGCACTTTCGGCATTACGGGGCGATGTTTATTTTTCAGTAATTATGTGGGGCATACGCCTGCTCACGCCCTACGCCGCACGTCACCCGTCTGCACAGTCAGATGTTCACTGGAGCATATCAAACAGAGTGTACGGCCCGAGGGTGGAACTGCGGCGGTCTGTCAGAGGTACTCCGATGGCCTAGCGCCTCTCAAACCGCTACGCAAACGCCGCGCCTTGAATCCAAACAAGAAACAGCTGCTATTCCGAGCCGCTGCTATTTCTTTTTTTTTCTTTTTTTTTAACGACTTTAGCTGTCTCTGGAGCGGGGCTACGGACGGACAGTTCCTGACGACCTGACCCGGCGCACCCCCAGAAGACCTCCGTCCTCTTTCTTCCCTCTCTGCACATCTGAGGATCCCCTGCTCTCCCCTCCCCCGCTTCCTGTTCCTAAAATACGTGGGGAGGGAGGAAGGGAGAGAGGGAGGAGGAGGAGGAGGAGGGGGGTTCTTCCCATGGGCTTCCCACCTTATTCTCCAAACCCCTCCCTCCCTCCTCCCTCTCTGTCCCTATTTATTTACATTCCATCCATCTTACCTCCCCGGGCTATACCCCACCCGTCTGCCAGTCTGCAAGAGGTCACAGGAGAAAGGACAGAGAGAGAGAGAGACAGAGATAGAGAGATTGGGAGAGTGTGACTGACTTTAAGTTAAGTTAAGTTAAGTTAAGTTAAGTTAAGTTAAATTAAGTTAATCCTCAAGTAACAAACAAGAGATCCACAAAAAGTGTTGAAACACACATGAAAATAAATGGAAATAAGAAGCATGAATAAATAAATGGAGAAAAACAAGAAATGAGAGAGACAAAGAGAAAGAGACATAGTAAGAGAATGTTGGAGACAGCCAGAGAGAGACAGAGAAAAAACAATCTGCAGATCAATCTGCAACCCCTGGCCCAACCCTAAACAACAAGGACTTTAAATTCTTGCTCTATGCAGTTGACCTGGAGTTGCTGTCACCCAAAGAACAAGGGTTATAGCAACATCTGGATCTGCTAGAGCAATACTGTCAGAACTGGGCTCTGACAGTAAATTAAAAAAAAAACGAAAACAATGATATTCAGAAAGAAACACATATGTCAGGAAACTAGACATGTTCACTCTAGGAAGCACCGCACTGAAGCACTCCCTGTTCTATGACTACCTGAGGCTCACAATATGCGCCTTGGGGAACTTTGGTTTGGCAGTGAATACACTAACAGAGAAAGCCCGTAGAGGCTTTAATGTAATTACAAAAAAAATTCACAAAATAGAATTTGACATAAAATCTTTGATAGCGTACTCCAACCGATTGCCTTATATGGAAGTGAAGTACGGGGTCCACTCAGTCATCACGACAAGCATCCTATAGAGAGCTTGCAAGCAGAATTTTGCAGAACGGTACTAAATATCCTAAGAAAAACACCCACCAGCGTATGCAGGGCAGAATTAGGCTGATACCCATTGATAAAAAACATTTAAAAAGAGAACTTAAATTTTGGATGCATCGCAAATCAAGTCCCCAAGACACACTGATTGTCATTTATGCTGTTATTGTTGCTGTTTTTTGTATTGTGACTATGATTGTTGTTATGTCTATGCTTTGGCAATATGTATTTTGAAATATGTCATGGCAATAGAGCATTTGTGTCTGTGTGTGTGTGTGTGTCCAGCGTAAACAGGAAGCAGGGTGGACTGGCAGGGTCAGTGGGTTTCTGTAGTTCAGTTCAGCACAGGAGTGATGCGTTTCCTCCCTGTCACCACCAACATCTACAGCGAAAGCAGTCCCAGTCCCTGAATCAGGTCACTGCACTCACACACACACATTAAACACACATACTGGCTCACACACACACACGCACACACACAGACACACACACATTGCTGCGAGTGTGTGCACAGACACACTCATCACTGCCAGTGTGTGCACAGACACACACACATCACTGCCAGTGTGGGCACAGACACACGCTCACCACTGCCAGTGTGTGCACAGACACACACACACCCACGCGCACACACACATCACTGCCAGTGTGTGAACAGAGAAGCAGACACACAGCTGGTGCTCCCAGGCTTTTCAAAATGGCCTCGAGATACAGCACCTGCTGCTTAAATTATTTAAAGCATCTATGTTGCATACAGCAAACACATACACACACACACACACACACACACATACATGCACACATGCACACACACTCTCACACACAAGCACACGCATACATGCACACACACAAACACACACAAACACACAAGCACACACACATGTACATGTGCACACAAACACACACACAGATACTCAATCTACAGAAAACACTGCTGCATTGCATCTAGAATGCATCGTCTGGCCTGACTACAGTTCCCTCTGTAAAGGATATGACAGATAAACCAATATCCTTCAAAAATGGAGCAAATAATTATCTGCAAGGATGAATTACAGTACACTTGTGAAATTGTTCTACAGCATGTTTGTCATATTGGAAATAACTATTTACCCAGCCAAATCAATACATGACACATATCAGAATAAGAATTGAGAAAATCTATCCATTCTAATCTATCCATCCAAATAATATCCATTCAATAAGCAACAGTCCAAAGTAACTTTCAATATGTGGTAGCTTTTTGGGGGTATTTTTCAAAAAAGTAATGTTCTCTTGTCCAAAATAGTTACAATTGGTAGAAAAACCATAAACCATGCATAGTTTGAAGCTAACCACATTTTATGAGCCTTAGTAGAAACTATGTCCACATTTTTGCATTTTTAAGTCCACGTTTGGGTGTAAAAGTATATTGCAGGCAGTGGTAATTTTTAAAAGTTATAAAGTTATATTTTCCAAATGAACATACAAAAACATTTTTAATTAAATGGCTGTGATTTTTCTTTAAAATATGGAGCTATGGCAACATACCAGCAATGGGAAGCAGTGTGCCCATAGCTAGGAGGCTCTTTAGCTGTGCATCAAGCCAAAATACTTCAGTAAATAACCAGCTAAGCTAATGGATTATGCGTCAAATGTAAGTATCGGTGAGTACATAAGCCTGAAAATATATGTGACGGCAAAGCAAATTAGCAACGGGCATCCAATATATTTCCTGGGAAGAATTTATGAATTGCATTACGTTTGGCTCTGGCAACTGAGATATGCCCGACTGACTACTGGGGAAACACATTTCATTTTTAATGCCCTGAGTGTGTTACCAAATGCACTTTATTGATTCAGGATACAGACCTAACAACTGCCTTATTATGGGACAATAGGGGGGGTTCCACCACAGGTTGGTGGGATAAGAGACATTGGTGGCTCCTCCACAGATCATTACGGTGTTCCTGTCTCCATGCATTCCATGATTACTGGAACGAGGAGTTCTTCTCCTCGAGGACTACAAGGACAGTGACTCATGCCAAGGTGGCCAGATCCACTATCAATAAATAACCAAAGCCAATGGTTACTTGGAACATTAATTGCTTTGGCGGTGAACGGTAACCATGTGTCAACCTAAAATGTATTAGCTATTCACAAAAGTACTAAACAACATCAGACAAAAACTATTTGGCTAATCTGTGGAGCATCCTCGTTATAGCAGACTTAATGCCCAACAGCATTCTCCACATGGAAATGAATTTATCTGAAACAATAAATACTATGAGTCCGCACAAGGCAACATTCTACAGGCATTGTCACATGACGCATATGACATAGTAGAGCATTGCCACGGGAGGACACATCATTCAAATGGCTTTTTCTGTTCAGCAATGCCAATGGAAGTAGTCCCCACAATGCACCTAGAAGAGAGTTCAGTTGGCTATAATTTTGTTTCTGATGCTGATAGTATATTCCATATTCGATATATTACACAACATATAAATTTAATTTCCTTGAGGGTGTGTTGGAAGCAACCGCCTCTATCAATGGCGTTCCAGGCTACACACAACGCATCCTCCACCTGGATGGTATATATACGAGCAGCGCCGAACTTCTCTGGGAATCGGCTGAAGCATGCTGGGAAGTGACAGCACGTCACTGGAGAATCCACCTGGGGAAATCATTTTTCTAGTGGGTGTAGAAACCAGAAACAGTTTTTTTGTGGCTGTTGATGAAAACATGATATCCATCAGGCGGTAACAAGACTGTGCGGCTGGAAACTGAACACAGCCGTCAAACCCTTTCCCGCTCTTTTCCTGCGACAGCGCGCCTTCACAGGAGCGCTCTGGATCTGCTGTGTGAATCTCGGCGGTACCGATTGCTGAACAGCTCAGCCGTAGGTCTGTCATCCAGTGTCAGCGTTCGGCGAGACAAGATGGCGCCCTTTCATTTTTCCTGGAATTCTTTTTGCGCGAGTGCGTCCTTGTGAGACGTGCGCCTCGAGGTTCGAAAACACCACTGCATTTTGCAGTTTTACAACAACTGTGCATTTTATATTCAGCGCTCGATGCACTGCAAAGAAAAGAGCTGCACCAACAAAGTATCAACATGCATAAACTTTAATTACTACCACAGTACTTCTTGGTATCTTGAGTATAGTAACTGTATTGATTAATAAATAAAATGGGACTGATAAATGCAGAATGAATTAGATTGTTGTGTACTGCTCACTTGGTTACAAATACGCACTGATTGCTCTTTTCCATCCATGGTTAGACATAATATTTATTATAATTTCACAGCATTTTTTTGTTTTTTGTGCAAACAACGTCATTTTTGAAACTGTTAGAACACAGTTCTAACAAAGTTTCTGTGTTTACGTTGACGCCCGAGCTTTCCAATAATGGGAAATCATGTCATGAACTGTGCAGAACAGCGAGAAGAAGGGTGCAGCTTATGCACAGAGACCCGGGACTGACACTGTGACTCAGGCCCAAAGCGCCGCGGTGCTCCTGTGATGATTTACTGGGTGATTAACCGCCAGTCTGCCTGGGCACAGCGAGCCCGAGCTTCGCCCAGTCGTTTGGGCCCTGATACCCAGCACACTCCCCACACCCTAACCCTAACCCTAACCCACACCCTAACCCTAACCCTAACCCACACCCTAACCCTAACCCACACCCTAACCCTAACCCACACCCTAACCCTAACCCACACCCTAACCCTAACCCTAACCCACACCCTAACCCTAACCCTAACCCACACCCTAACCCTAACCCTAACCCACACCCTAACCCTAACCCACACCCTAACCCTAACCCACACCCTAACCCTAACCCACACCCTAACCCTAACCCTAACCCTAACCCACACCCTAACCCTAACCCTAACCCACACCCTAACCCTAACCCTAACCCTAACCCACACCCTAACCCTAACCCACACCCTAACCCTAACCCACACCCTAACCCTAACCCTAACCCTAACCCACACCCTAACCCTAACCCACACCCTACGCTGCAAGAGGCCAGTTCCTCCCGATAGGCAAAAAAAAAAAAATATATATATATATATATAAAAAAACGGAAGAAAGGAGGAGGGAGTTAAGGAAGATGGAGGCTGTATATTGTTTGAATTCTGGGTCACACTGGGTACAGTTCGGTGTTCAGTGGACAGTTGGTTGTTAATTTACCTTCAATAGATTTTAAGAGAGTTCAAGAGAAATCAGAAGTGCTGTGTGAGAGTAAAATCAACCCAACGGGGCTAATTTAACACTGAATGTTATACCGTGTAACATTTAAGAGGCAGAAGGCTGCAGGTAAAAGTTTGGTTTGTGAACTCACTTCTCAGAACAGACAGCAGTTTCCAACATGGATGTAGATCCAGAAGGACGGGACAACACCCCCCCCCCCCCCCCCCCAACTTGTGTTTGTGTACGTACATGTGCGTGTATGTGCGTCTGTGTGTGCATGTGATGGTGTATATGTGTTTTGTGTTTGTATGAGCATGTGTGTAAGAGTGTGTAGGTTGTGTGTGTGTGTATGCGTGCATGGGTGTGCACGTGTGTGTGTGTGTCTGTGTGTGTAAGGGTGTGAGTGTGTATGTGCATGTATGTGTGTATGCGTGCATGGGTGTGTGTGTGTGTGTGTATCAGCTCACCTCCTTGCCGCTCTTCTTCTTCAGCACCTCACACTTGCGCAGCTTGCAGATCTGGTGCCCCACCTTGCGGTTCATGCAGTTGCTGCAGCTGCCGCAGTTCTCCACGCGCAGGCAGGGCGTGCACACGCCGCACCTCTTGCGCTTCTTCTTCTGCGCGGCAGCCGCCGCCGCCGCTGCCATGGCGACGGTGGCCATGGCGGCGTCCCCGCTGGGGCGCTCGTAGGGGCCCAGCGGGGGCAGGCTGTAGAGGCCTCCCTGATGGTGCTCGGTCCGAATGTACTCGGCCAAGGGGGACGCCCTCCCCATCGTCCCCCCGCGGAGGAAGATTTTGGGGTCTTCATCGGCCTCCAGAGAAAAGTCGTAGATGTCCTCCTGGGGGGGGCCGTGCCCACCCCTGGGTTTATGCATGGCGGGGAATCCCTCTCTCCTCCACTTAGGAAGGAAAGAGGAAGAACAAGAGGAAGAACAGGAAGGAAGAAGGCAGGGGAGAAGAGGGAGCGCACCGTGAGAGAATTCTGTCTTTGCGCACCTCTGGCTGTTAACAGCCGCGTTGACGTGGTCCTCGAGGGAGGGGGGGGGGGGGGGGGGGTCGCCTCAACACTACACGCGTGTGTGTGTGCGTGCGCGCGTGCGCCGTTTAGTCTGTTAGAGTACTGGCGGGCTCTGTTCCGGGAGGCTAGGCCTGCCCACACCCGTGTTTGTGGCTTCCTGGGAGCCCTGGAGGACAGGGGTGGACGTGGTCACTGGTGTCACGGAGCATGTTCCTCACGCGGTCATCGGGAGCCCAGCAGGAGGGGAGGCCAACGGAGGGGGGGTGCCAGAGAGAGGGCAGGGGGTCAGAAGGGCCATGGCTGCAGCTGCACACCATTCAGGTCCGTGGTCAGCAGGTAGCAACAGTAACTGTGGAAACAGGAGGCCAGGCATTGAGGTAAACACTAGAGTAACAGAACAAAAAATAATTTTTTTTTGAAAAACATCCAAAAGGCTTACATATTACATCTTAATAAATGCAAAAATAATAAATCTGTCAGTACATTGCAGTTCTACTGAACTGCATGCAAAACAATGAAGGTACGTTTAAAGTATTTTTTTTTCACAACAAGAACGTTTTTACACTGTTCCTCGAGAGTGGCTAAAAATGATATTACCCCAATATTACATAATTAGAAAGATGTCTGTATTTACGAGACCCCTTGGTAATAGGCAATAAGCACTAATGCCAGTAATTAATATGTAATAAGTATTGCTATAACAGGTCCCCCCCTACGCCGTTTTGAATGGGAGGACACATCTTACCTTTAGCACCAATTAACAACAGAGACAGCCGGTGCTCGATATGCACTATTAATATTAATGAGCAAGGATTCTTTTTAAAGCACCCTCTTCAGTGTCATACGTTTACGGGTCGTCTTAAAAAGGCGCCATTGAAGTAGTTCAAATTCATTTGGACAGCCGTTCTCCAAAAATCTTTAGACAAAAAAAAAAAGAAACTAAAAAAATATCACAGACTAAACGTATACAGTACGTGCGAAGTGTGAGAAAGTGTTAGGTTAGAATGGCGAGTCCCCAGGAGTAGCGGTCTTTGTTTGCCCCTGTTTGCATGAGAAAGGAGGGCTCGTTCATGCCCGCGACGGCGCCCTTTGTTCGGTCGTTGGAGGCTCCAGTCAACCGTCAATAAACGGACATATTTTAACGCCGTCAGTAAACCCCGTCGCATGTGTCCAGCGTCTACACTGACTCGGCGTTCCCCTCAGAGTTGCCTTTCCGATTTCAACTTACCGTTAGGTTACCTGCTCGAAAGGGAATGTGTTCTTATACCAGTGAGTTTTTCCATACTTATATTAGTATCGTATTGAACGGATAAAGCACACGTCCTCTGTGATGCATTAGCTTTAAAGACTTATTGTAAAGAAGTAGACAGATAAATCAACTGCATTGAAAAAATGGCCAGACTATTTTACTCCGGAAGGCAAAATAATATAACCTAATAAATCAACACATACAAGGAGGAGCACTTGTGCGACGACTTTTAATATCACAGCGGTATGACAATGAGTAGCCCATCGTCTCGTTGTATGCATTCATAACAGAATGTATCCTATATCCAAAATATATAAACTTTTGCGTGAATGAAAATGTACGGAAAACAATTTAAATACAAAGGTGCGTTTTCTCAGAGAAAATAACAATATTATAAGAAAGGCTACAAATAAAATGTATAAGGAGCCAAGCCTATTGTCTAACAGTGAAACATCATAACACCGTAAGATTCAGTTGCTATGAGTTCACACTTTCCAATGAAATTCTGGTAAAAATAGCCTCAGCGTTGTTACCGTAATCAAGCCGTCCAGACAGTGGCATTAATAGCGGAGTCAACGAAAGTTAATTGCTGTCTCATTTATACAGTTGGAGCCACTGCACTTGCACACAAGAACCAGTCATTCGATGATATCACTCTCTGCACTTACGCATAAACGATTTTCATCAGTTTCCCGGCAACGACCAACTTCCTCAAGTTATGAACGTAACTCTAAGTACTGTTAATCCGTTTAAATAGCGTAAGTAGCCCATTCAAGACTTCATCCTGGTGTTTTTACATGTCTTTTTCAACAATACAATTAACAACACGGGCCTGTGCATCGCCAGCCAAAGCACTCCTAGGCGAGCATGAGTTGTCCATACAATAAACAGCCATTTTCTATAGTGTGATGGCTACATCCTAGACAGTTTAGATGCCACGTAGGTATAACTTACAGGCCTGTATGAAGCAAGCCTGAAGTTTTAGTCGGGAGAGCTAAAGTGTGACAGAATAGCAACACGCGCTCACTAGTCTTTTGCACGTGGCTTATTGGACATATTTCAGCCCGGTGAAGACTGTCGGCAATATGAAAAAGAGGGAGACTGATCCATAATAAAGCCCGGTATGTAAATAAGCAGTTACCACTCCCGGGGAAATAAAATGACTGTTTATTGAGAAGTAACACTTTATTTAGCAGAAGAGAGAAATTCGACACATTAGAAAGAACCCCCCGTCCAGTCCCCCCTACTCTGAGAAAACACCACCCCGGGGAGCTCTTAATTCAACAATGCCTTAACGATAACCTCGCTGAGCTAACGTTAGGTTACCTACACAAAGAAAAGGCTAAGTAACATCGATAAGGATCAATTAAAACAATTGAGCATTTGCGCTTGAACAGGATAAACAGTAGTAAAGGTGTGCGTAAACATCAGCGGATTTGTTTTAAAAGCTATAAGTTAACTCCAAATGTGTATTACACTAATTGCTTTACTGGTGAGAAACAATTCACTTTCACCCAGCGCAATACACATCGTTTTCCATTGGCATCAGTTCGCGAGTCGGGGGCTGATGGTCAAAGAACAGAAAATGAAGAGTTAAATCCACATGTAGAAACATGCTATACGTACCGAGTTTAACGGGTGGGTCTTTAAATGTCTGGTTTCTTTCCACTCGAAATGTGTGCAGACTAAATATAGCCCATAAATTCTGAGGAATATAGTTTTTATTAGCCTATATATCTATATTTTTTTAAACCTATATTTCCTACTATCTCCGACCAAGCCGGCCAGCATCAGAGAATGGAAAAAGTTGTTAAAGAATAAAAAAGGAAAAAGTTACACATGGAAATTACCAAAGCAACTCCACTCTTACGGTATTGTACAGTCAGATCTGAACCTTCTGTAAAATTGAGCAAAGCAACTAACAAAATAAAACACGGAAACTTGAAATGTAGCACTTATTTCTTCTACTTGGTCTCGGTAAAAGTCCTTGGTCTTCTTAGAGTTAAAAAAGGAGAAGAGGAGGAAGAAAAAAGGGGGAAAACGTTGTTGAAAAGAGGTTGAAGTGATCAGTAAATTGCGGAGTGGAGTTCGATCAGGGCGCTGGAACGACAGGGTTAAATTCTGTGTGCGGTGACGTCATCAACGTCCGGGTTGACAGCTGTCATTTTGAAAACCAAGTGTCATGTCATGAGTAACATTAAATAGTAGAGAAGCACAAATAAATGCACAATTAAGAAGAAATTACAATAAAAATAGGCTATTTTATATTGATTATATGGTAGAATGTTTTAACAAGACAGATTTTTACACTGTTAATAAAGCTTATATTAACATCCTATTAGCCTGTTTACCAATGTATGGGTAGGCTACACTCATATTTTTAAATGTTAAGAATACATTTTTTTTTTTTTAATTTCTTCTTTACATTATGGTTCATTTCACAGAGTACGACAAATGCATATTTTTATTCAACGCCTAGGCTACATCTTGAAGCTGACTGCTTCTGTAATGCATCAATACATAAAAAAAGATAAAACCTTTAAAAATATAAAACAGCCTAACCCATTTCAATCGTTAGTAGCTAATGACGGGACAGTTGAGGGGCGATTTCAAGAAGCTCGTAAATGTGTGAATCTGTTCAATTACAAGACAATTCTGCAGGATGTGTCATTATTGAACACTATCGCCTGCCTGACGGGCCTTTCTATAGGATGAATATTAGGCTATATGGCAGCCTAAATATTTTGTTCAGGTAAAAAATAATTAGTTTAATTAAGAGTTGGTAATAAGGTTCCTTTATAACTTTATGATTTATGGAGAGTCTATAAAACCTAGAAATCGACATACAGGTTACACAGAATCACCGGGCAGGACTTGCGACAAAACTGGATTTCATGTGATCGTTTAAACGTGCAAGAGGAAATTTCTGGGCGGTAAAAACAAAATGCGAAAGTGGACTGATAGGTACAGCCTGTTGTGATTCAGTAGATTCGCGTGAGAATTAGACAGGCTACGTTTTTAAATAGTAAAAATATTTAACAGCTCGTAGGAAATAACAGACAAAGACAACAACTCTGCATTTGAAAGTAGCCTGTAAAATACAAATATTTTCACATACTAAAACAGGCTACCAAAAATAAAAGAAAACTATTATTATACTTTTGTCGGCTTATCCAGGAAAGATTCACAACCAAATTGAATCGGTTGTCCAAACTCAGAAAAAAATATTTCTTAATTTCAGTTTACTGATATGGACTGAGGTCTGTGAACTCATCTTTTAAAAGACTTAGGCTATATATATTTAATATCTTCGTGTTTTTGTGAATATTGCACCGTCCCTTTGGTGAATTACAAATATTTAAAGGTACCCAATGAATCAGACGGAAATCTTTCAAGGCATTTAGCAAACACAATTACTCCGAGCGACTTAAATTTACACCAGCACATAAGACACAATTCTAGTTACTGTAGATACGCCGCTCTTGGATGTAATAGCAGGACACACTCTACAATCACAGTTCCCGAATCATTTTGCAGCACTGTTATTAGCTGAATTCTAACCTAAATAAATATAATAAATTATGCATTTACTTTTGGCGTTATGACATTTATGATCACAATGTTTGGTGTATAAAAAAGTTTTAAGAAGCCAATAAGACGTGAAAGTTGTGCGTTTAGACTTCAATTCAGTCATAAAGGAGGACTTGACTACATTGCCTGCATGGATTAAATTTAAATTCAGGATATAAATTGTATTTATTAATTGAATTATTCAAATCAATCACTGAATTTTAGTTCTTTTCCTGTATTGGCTGATCTGAAATGGGATTGGTCCTCAACACAGGTTGCTCTAAAACTAAAATTATGCACTCACAACACAAAAGAACACTCTCAAACACACTTATTCTCATGTCTTTATTTCCACATGACAATAAACCTTCATTTAAACTAACCTAGACACACACACAGACACACACACAAAAAACTCAACAACAAAAAATAAAACAAATGCAGACCTATTACACTCTAATCCAGGAACATTCTGTAAATTGTCTTCTGTTCCAGATTTAAAGATGTAATAGAATTCAGCAGCCGTGTCATTGTGACATCACCCAGTGCTAAGGGGCTACACCAAGGCTGTCCAGATAAACCTCTTCAGTCACTGTGACATTTCCTCCATTTTGAAATCAACAATTATCCAGTGTAAACTCAACTGTAACAGAGTACTTATGAGTCTACCAGAGTACCTGTGGTCCCTGTTTGACTCGTATAAACTCTGTCAGAGTTCGTTTAACACTGATCATTTTGTTGTGTACGTTATTGAGAGGTATGCAAAGTGTTTTTGGTCCCGATTAATGCGGCATTCATTTCAAACTTTGGGCGCATGGCAACATAATCCATGTTGTGTTATGGATACAGAAGTTGTGACGAAGCTTTGTAGACCCCACCAGCGAGATGTGGGGTGTACTGGTTGTACCTCTTCAATAAAATAATCCACACAGCAAAAAGGGCTAGTGCTAAAAAAATCTGACATTTTACTTTGATGGAGGACATCTGTGTCCCTTTTTTTTGGACTTGGTTTGACAGTTATTTTTTAATTAACACTGAAAATTGCACTGTATAGCCACATTAAAAGTTACATAAGGAGTGTTGTTTTGGTTGGAGGCAAATACCTAATAAATTTCACTAACCAAAATGTACATTCCCAACAAAAGAGAACATTTGTCCTAAATATTGGTGTGGATAACTGTCAGTGATCTGCAGGAATTGTACTTGTGCATAAAGGGGTTAAAGTTTTACAGTACCATTACTTTTGCTTAAAACCATTTCAGCGAAGGTTCAAGAGAGGATTTTGGGCTGGGGGGCCGAGGTGGAGATTGCACTGAACTAGGTTTCCCCACTTCCCCCTCTGTTCTTCTTAGTCCATCAAAAGCTAAAATTCAAAACTGATCCCAGATTAGTGCCTGTATTTATAAAGTATCAGAGCTGGAATGCTGATCTAGACACGGGTCTATTTCAGCCCCCCCCCCCCCTCCCCCCCCCCGCATCTCCCAAATTTATTCATTATGACTTCAAGTGCAGAACTGACCCCAGCCCACGTTCATGAAGACTTTCAAGAGTAGGAAGACTGATCTAGAATCAGGCTCCCCCTGTCTGCATCCTAACCTTATCCATTATGAGCTAAAACGCAAAAACTCACCCTACATCAGCGACTGCACTCATCAAACCTTTCAAGAGCCTGCAGTGCTGATCTATTTTCTGGTTCCTTTTGTAGTTCAAACTACAAAACTTCTAACTCTTTACAAAATTTCTGAATTGGTCAAAAACGGATCCCAGGTCAGGCCCCCTGGCCCTAGACGGTTCGCGTGGATACGGGCACGGGGGTGGGACGGAAGCAGCGTGGAAGAGAAGAAGAGAAGGCGGCAGGACAAGAAAAGACGAGCAGAAGGGTAGGGGAACGGAGCCAAAATGAAGAAACAACCAGAGAGGCAGCTTTTTAAAAACTAGAAGGAACATGCTTTGGGGTGGGGTGGGGTGGGGGTGGGGGTGGGGGGGTGCAGGGAGTGGGGACACAGCCCTGTAATTCTCCCCCAGGAAAGACGATAATTAGGCAGGAAAGGAGGAGGGGAGGAGGCGTGTCAGGCTGCGGCAGACGGGCGGCCGACACAGATACCAACACAGACATTCTCAGCTTTGAACACGTGACCCTGGAAATATTTACTATACATAGCACGGAGCAGGTGGCGTCCTCCCCTCCTTACCCCCCCCCCCCCCCAGTTTAAAACTCCACAGCCCTGCAGCGTGTGTGTGTGTGTAAAACCTGAAATGCGTGTACACATGTGATTCAATGCTGTCGTTCTCTCTCTCTCTCGCTCGCTCGCTCTCTAGCTGTCATTAGTGGTCGGGGTCCAGGGGCTGGAGTGATAGAGCGCTCTCGCTCCCTATGTCCGAACCTGGAATTTGCCAGCCTTGGTCATGTATTTGATGCCTTTGAAGGGTTTGTACTTCTCCCCGTACATGTCCAGCCGATTCACCTTCAAACCTGGAAGCGGGGGAGGAGGGAGAACATTTTTTTTTTTTAATGGAAAATGGCCAACATTTGTGTGTGTTCACCTGTAAAAAAAAAAATCTGAGCAAATGTCCTATGGCTCCATGAGTCTGCATGAAAAAAAAACATAAATTCCTTTCAGTCAGGGAATGACTGTGCTCACTTGCTCCACCTGGTGGGCAGTTAAGGGAGCACACTGGATAATGAGAGAATTCTGAGCATGTCACATGACACAGTGCTGAGCAAGCAAAGTCGCTGTAGAGTGCTGCTAGTACAGGCAGTGGGAGGTCATCCTGCCAGCAGAGATAGTTTATCAGCAGTAACAAGATACACCACTCTCCACACCACAGTGGACGCCCTGGAGAAGCGAAACAGTGCTGTGGAAGGCATGGACGCCGATAAGCAAATAGGACAGTTGGTAATTTGGTTCTAGATGATACACATAAAATGATAACAGCCAGTCAGTGCCAAAGTACAGAGAGGCCAGCACAGGAACTCTAACAGGAACTAGATTTCTGCAGCTGGGATTGGGGGAAGGCACTTTGTGGGATCTCTAGATGTCATTTTTGACAGTATGTAGTGCTTAGTCTGTAGCTGTCTGAAGTGTCCAGTCAGTGTGCGTGGTTGGGAAGTACCTGAGATGGCCATCTGCTGGATCTTGAGCTGGATGTTGATGGTGGGGTTCTCGTCCGGTTTGGAGGTGCCCGCCTGCAGGCTCATGGACCCCTTCAGACTGGGCAGCTTCTGGGGGTTGATCTTCCCCACGTCCCAGGACAGCAGCTGCAACACAGGGACACCGCAGGTTTGTTACCGTGGCAACGGCACGCCGGACCGCCTACCCTCCCCCCGGGTCCCGCCGGCGCCCGAGCGCACGGCACACGTGCACGCTCCCGGCTCGCAGACGCACGCCGCGCGCGGCGTAAAAAACACGCCTGATGACATCATCACACCTCCACACGTGTAAGAGGGCACAGGGATTCAGCTCCACATACTCAGAGCTCCTGGGTTTACAGGGTTCTGCCTCCAGGCTGTCAGACTATCCGCACAGCTTTAAGATCCCAAGCGTTGGCATTTTCAGGTCCCGTACCGGAGCACTGCTTGGTATTCTACTCTTTCCTTTCTCCATAACAACCACAATGCTTAAAAAAAAGCCATTTCAAGTGTTTCAATTCTTGAATAGCACAAAATACACAACAAACAGAATTCCAGTTTTAATAACTCAATTACTAACAGCAATTACTATAAGTTAATTACTTAAGACAAAAAAAAGTATTCATAATGGACATGTCTACCTTTGGGAGAGATGGATATTCTCTAGTCTGTAGATAAATGAAGACCTGAGATGAGCTGAATGTCCAATTTCAGTCACGTTCTAATTTTAAAATGTCAGATGGCAGACGATAATTTGCGGATTTCGATTCCACACAGATGCCCCAGAAAAAGATCCAAAGCAGGCTGTCATCAAGAGCTTCCAGGTTTAAATATAACCCTCCTCAGTCAACTCTTACAACTGGAAATATCTCATCATTATCACAAATGTTTTCTCTACATACACAGTTATGAAATTACCATTATGTTATTGATAATTATGTATAATAATTATTTATTGTTATTTATTCTGTTATAAAAAAAACTATATTATTGTTATTATACACAATCATGTTTTTTTGCCACCTATGCTTTAGCAACACCATGGAATATCGTGCCAGTGAAGCCCCTCAGTAACGGAACGTATCCTTGGTGAGGGGTGCGTTACCTTGGTGACCGGGTCGAAGGTGTAGGTGCCCTGTGAGGAGGTGAGGTTGGCGTTGAGGACCCCGCGGGGCAGCTGGCTGGTCACCAGCACGGACTCCACGGCCTTGCCCATGGTCTGCTTGGGCCCCAGCGTCAGCTCGAAGCGGCCCTGCGAGCTGCCCTCCCGGAAGGTGATGTTGTGCTTGACGTAGACGGGGATGGCCACCAGGCTGGGGGGGGGGGGGGGGGGGGGGGAGGGAAGGAGACGTCACGCCTGGGCAAAGCACTGTGGGAAATGTAGTCCCGCAGGGGATCGATGCTGCTGGTATCGATGTGCTCTTGAAGAGGATGTTAGAAGCAAAACAGTTCAAACTGGGGATGATGGACAGCATGGGGATCAAGCCAAAAGCTTGTTGTCCATGAAGGAAATGTCCTAAGTGAGCAGGTACACCTGGTGAAATGACATTTGCAGCAAGAGGTAAAGTTCTTCATGTGGAAATTAAACATTTAAGACAGGATTATCTTATGGGAGGAGTGATCATCAAAAAATCATCAAAGATGGGCAACAGTAACCAGCACAGCATCGTGTGAGGCGCTATGGCAACCAGAGTAATGCACAGTCTCCACCAATCAAGCGGCAGCGTGCGGTACACCTGAATGACTGCAGTAATGCGCTGGAACACTGAATAATTTACTGCACTGGGCCGTCTAATGAAGAGCAATGTTTCTGCCTCAGTGACACCAGGATGAGCTTCCAACACGGATGGGGGTTAGACACGCACTACACACGCACACAAAGTGTTTTAAGAGTGTGTGTGTGTGTGTATTGACCTGAGCATAACTGTGTGACCCAAATTTAACTGCGTGTGTGCGTGTGCACGTGACACAGTGCGTGTGACAGACATAACTGGAGTATAACAATGTGTGTGTGTGCGTGTGTTTGTGTGTGCATGTGGGAGATGACGGGAGTATAACAGTGTGTGTGTGTGTGTGTGTGTGTGTGTGTGTGTGTGTGTGAGATGACTGGAGTGTAACTGTGTGTGTGTATATGTGTGTGCGTGTGCGTACGTCCGTGAGATGACTGGAGTGTGACAGTGTGTGCGTGTGTGTGTGTGTGAGATGACTGGAGTGTGACAGTGTGTGCGTGTGTGTGTGTGTGAGATGACTGGAGTGTGACAGTGTGTGCGTGTGTGTGTGTGTGAGATGACTGGAGTGTGACAGTGTGTGCGTGTGTGCGTGTGTGTGTGTGTGTGTGTATGTGTATACGGTAACAGCGTGTACGCATGACTGCAGGACCCAGGCCAGGCACTCACTTCTGGGAGCTGACATGGTAGGACAGCAGCCGGAAGTTTCCGTCAGGCGGGATGAAGGACAGGATGCGCTCCGCCTCCCAGCGCTTGAACCGCACGCACGGGTGGAAGCTGACATCATCCAGGAGCCTCGGGTTCTGCGGGCGGGGCAGGGAGAGACCACAGAACGCCTCAGAAGAAAATAGGTCTGCTGTGTGCACACAAGCCAGCGCTACACATGTGCAAATACAGTATCAGCATGAGCAAACATAAAGAAATAAGGCCAACAGTAGGAACGACCATTTCAGTGCAAACGAGCCAACTTATCAGTTTAAATAACACGCTTGTGAGGGTGGAGTCCTGGGGCTGTGTGTGTGTGTGTGTGTGTGTGTGTGTGCGCGCGCGCGTGCGTGCGTGTGCGTTTTTGTGTGTGTCCTTGCTCAGTCTGGGCGGAGTGTGTTAGAGGGAAAGCGAGGGATGAAGGAAAGAGAGACTCACCATGAAGGAGAGGGTGAGGTCGGGCATGCCTGTCAGTTTGACGCAGGCGTCAATCACCCCTTGTATCTCCGCGGTGATGGTGGAACCTGGGGAGGGGGTGAGAGGATGAGGAGGTGAGAGGGTGAGCACCACCTGATGGGTGGATAAAAATGGCTCTTCCCAATTCTGGAAAATTTCACTTTTGTTACTGTATCCTCTTTGTTTCCTGTATTTTTTTTTTGGATACAGCAGAGATCATGGCACTTGAAGCCATGGTGACAGACAGAGATGGTTATTTTAATGCTAGCTGGCAGTTAGCACCTGGACGTGCATCATATTTAGTGTTTTATTCACTAAAATTACTATGTACCTGACTTGTCTATGATGGCATCAATCTCCTCCACAACGTCAAAGTAGGCCTCGTTGTTGGTGTATTTCACTCCTGTGCGTCGCCATGGCACCACCGACAGTTGGCCTGTTGGGAGCTGCTCTCCGACGTTTGTACTTCCTGCGTCCGAAGAACACAAAACCATCACTGTAGTTCCCTAGTCTCCCCCAATCTGAAACGCTCCAAATACTGCAGTACTCCACAACACCAGAAATTCTGCAGCAGTCCACTCCATAACTCCACTCCATTGATGAATGTACAGTACCTGTTTATTGCAATGTATGGTCCGTACCTGTTATGCTGATGTAATTTGCACAGTGCATGTAATGGAGTTCATGTATGTACAGTACCTGTTATGGAGTTGATGTATGTACAGTACCTGTTTATAGCAATGTATGGTCCGTACCTGTTATGGTGTTGATACATTTACAGTACCTGTTATGGTGTTGATACCCATTGATGTATAATACCCATTTATTGCAATGCATGCGCCATACCTGTTATGGTGTTGATATATGCACCGTACCTGTTAAGGAGCTGATAAATGCACCGTACCTGTTATGGTGCTGATATATGCACCGTACCTGTTAAGGAGCTGATAAATGCACCGTACCTGTTATGGTGCTGATATATGCACCGTACCTGTTATGGTGCTGATATATGCACCGTACCTGTTATGGTGCTGATATATGCACCGTACCTGTTATGGTGTTGATATATGCACCGTACCTGTTATGGTGCTGATATATGCACCGTACCTGTTATGGTGCTGATATATGCACCGTACCTGTTATGGTGTTGATATATGCACCGTACCTGTTATGGTGCTGATATATGCACCGTACCTGTTATGGTGTTGATATATGCACCGTACCTGTTATGGTGCTGATATATGCACCGTACCTGTTATGGTGTTGACCACGGTGCGCAGGATGGTGGGCGGTTTGATCAGCTCCTTCAGGATGTTGGACTCGGTGGCCAGAGGGAAGCCATTATCCAGCATCTCCTCCAGCAGCTCATACACCACCACCACGTTGTCCTTTATAGCAGCCTCCGTGCACACCCCAAAATAATCCTGCACAGAGGGAGAGAGAGGAAGGGAGGGAGGAAAAGAGAGAGAGAGACAGAGAGAGGGAAAGGGAAAGAGAAAGGGGTGACAAAGACAGAACACTTGAAGTCTCAGCACCACACTGATTTTTACTGTGGTTTAAAGGTTAAAGTTTTATCCATTAAACTGTATGACTCATGACTGGTATGCACAGACCCAGTAGTGCTAAGACATTGGGAGACATACACACAAGAGACACAAGAGTCTGAGGCACATCACACACACATACAGACACACACACACAAAACACAGATGAAAAACACACCGGAGACAAAACAGGATACGTTAAAACCAAACAAACTGGTTCACCCAGTCTCTCTGTCTGTCTGCCTGCCCCCCCCCTCCCCCATCCCATCCCACCCCACCCCGCACACACACACACACACACACACACACGCACTTCAACTGAATCAAATTTACTGATATGACCTGAACCTGTTTGCACTCACACAACTGACAATCACAAGGGCAAACAGAGCGGGCGTTCCTGATTGCTCTGCAGAAGCAGTTTCAAAGAGGCGTGCCACTACCTCACACACCGCACACCCTTTTGAGTCCCTGAGAGAAAGCGTGTCGCTCTGGGACTCGCACACGCCCAGAGAACTCAGGCAACCTTCGGCTCAGCAACCCCGACGACTGGCTCGCGAACACGCGGGTTTAGCTTTCCACCGTGACTTCCTACGACCCTTTCTTTCTCACACACGGCTCTTCCTCTGCGTCCGTCTTTACCTCCCTCCTTTCAAATTCAAACATGCTTTATCTTCATTTGCGTGACAACTAAAAACTTGTGCTGTTAAATGTACTAAATACATACATGGCAAGTTGGCAACCCCCCCCCCCCCCCCCCCCCCCAAATAAAAAAAAAAAACATATAGCCATCTCTCTCCCTTTCACTCCCTTTCTCCCTCACGCCCCCACTCCCTCCCTCCCTCCCTCGTTCATTAGAGATCCGTTCTGCTAGCAGGCGCGTGCCTGACCCCACAGTCACATGACGGTGATATCCCGGGGGGTGTTGGGGGGGGGGGGGACAAGGAGCAATCTGTCTGGAACAAAACTGGACTGGCCCCTCATTAGGAGTCTCAGCCGCACTGTTAAATGCACTGTGAAGAGAGAGCGGTACATGCATTTGTTTGCTCCATTGAGATAGATTAGTTAGCGTGTGTGTGTCCATTAAAACAAATGATGGTCAGAAATGCCATGAGTGTTTTTGTTAAATGATACAAACTATGGGCATTGCAGACAAATGAAGCTGGTGTTAAACCTTTTTAGAAAGTTTGGAGCTATATGGAAGGAATGTTATTATATTGTGGTTGGCGGGGGGAGGGGGGAGCAGCTAAGCTTGATCTGATTGGTGGAAGTGGGAGGGGAAAGTGGAACCAAAGACTGTCACTCCCTGCCACAGTATTGTCACCACATCCATAAACATCCAAACATTTTCATTTTGGTGAGGCAGAAGGAGCAGCAATGACAGCTCTTCCCAAAAAATACCATCCTTCCAGACAGCTATAATCACTACTCTCAGAAAAGAGTTATGGCTCAAATTAACTAGGAACAAACAACACAGATTATATAGACACACCAGACAACTCAGCTCCTGTGTTAATCTAATCCATCCCTTTTCAACTTTTTTGGCGACAGGAGTTTCTGGTCCTCTATTACGGTATTACACTTGCATCAACTTGGAATGTTTCAGCTTCCTCAGTAGGAAGACAAATTTTCACTGTTAAATACACAGAGCTGAGTATTAGGTGGGTCTGCAGAATCTGTGGTGCTTCTCCATGTTAGCCACCAAACTGCTGCCATCCATTGCATGGACTGTGTGCAAGCATTCATGCATAGTGGATAACCAGAACAGGGTGCATCTATCTTTGGAGAGATCTGAATATACACAAAACGCCAAATAAACAGAAAATAGCATCTGAATGTCCTAAAAGGGAAACCCAAGCTCAGACAGACACCAGCGAACACTCAGGCACGCGCATAACTGTCCACGCACCTGGAACGTGTCCACTACTCTGTGCAGGAACTCGATGACGAAGAGCGGCGGCACCTCGCTCTGGATGACGGCCACGAAGTAGATGCGGTGCCGAAGCACGCTAATGAGGTAATGGTGAGGAGTGGGGATGACGGGAGGCACGTTCTCTGGCTCGCTCGCCCTCTCCTGGGCCTCGAAGAAGTAGTCGCACACCGAGCGGCTGACCACGCTCTTCCAGTGCTTCTCCAGGAAGATGTCCCCCGAGGAGTTCACCAGGAACAGGCTGTGGATCATCCTGACGGCCGGCCTAGGACACGGGACGAGGACCGGACTGTGACGCTTGGACCTCAGGGATCTGACACGATATCACTGCCTCTCAGTTCAGATAAACTTTTACAGAGGTTTGTTACTGCCTGCTCACCGTTTTGGACTTTTTGTCTCAGCAGATTCAGCTAATCTGAATAGTCAGGGGGTACCTGATGGGTAGGAGGTGGGCGGGGGAGGGCCCAAGGACACAAAAGAAGAGCATCATGAATCGGCGGGGGAGGAAGGACAGAGAAGGCTAGCCGACATCTGGTTCTTTAATATTCATCAGCGATATCAAGTTCGCAAAGATGGAGACATGTCAGGTAACATCGCCTACGACGTGCGCAAGCAAAGACGTGTCGAGCAGGGAATTCAAAGCAGCTAACTGCTAACTAGCTAACTGCATTGTATATACTTTTCCACTGCTCCATCTGAAAATAACTTGCACCCGATTGCGTATCTGTTGGTGCGTCCAGTTCTCTCCTCCCTATTTCCTCACACGGTTGTCTTGTGACAACGATAACACGGCCACACATGATAGACAATCTATTCTCTATGAAATAAACATTTTACTCGAGCAAGGTCAGTAACTCGCTGTACTTAACGGTCAGTTATATTCTGGTCTTTCTTATGAAAAGGCAGAACTCACCGTTATTGGCTCCGTAATACCTTTTATCCGCGTTTTCTTCTTTCAATGGAAAGACTAACAGGACCGTCGCTTCCTTCTCCGTTATTTGGACCGAAGCAGCGATTAGATAGATGACATCCACCAGAGCCAATCAGAGAACTCTGAAGGCTAGGCTGCCCGGCCTCCATTCGGCATCTATTGGTTAAGGATGCGGAAATAATGAATTCGTGCGCAACCAACCATCATTGGACAGGGATCGGTAAACAGCGGCTATCACGACCTGGTATTGGCTTAAGGAAAGGAGCACAGAACTAAGGACATTTTGTGTCAACGCAACATTGTATGGTCTCACACAGCGGCGGATTTCATTTTGTAAGATGCGCAGCAACAGTCATTTCAAGAGACATTATGCCGTGCGGCAACCGATGTAGATAAGATCCTGTACGATGCTATAAACGACCATCACTCAAGCAAATAGGCTACTAATTAGTGCTGTATACATTTATGATCGATTATTTATCCTATAAATATGCCACATCGGATTAAAGCCACGATTGTTGTATTTTAAACTGCTGTCTGTTTGTGCTGTAGTGTATGCAAGCATTATTATACTGAAGAATGTCTGTTACATTTCAGGGTTCAATTAATATTTAAATGGCGTAAAACGTTTTACATCATTCAAATTTTTATTGAACCCGTTTTATTCTTTGAAAAGATCCTGAGATCCTTTCTCGCGAAGGTTTGCCTGCCATTTCTTGGGCAAACCCTGCTTAAATTATGTTGCTGGCAGGTTATAAATGTACACGTATCTTCATCAGCGCCCATCCACGCGATGAGTATATTAGTGCATCTACAGCGCATGCTCTGAACTGATCCCAGCAGAGCGTTTTCATATTGGCTAGGGTGGTTGACGGTGTGCAACACGACGCACTGCGCTGCTATCTTCGCTCGGTCCGTCTGAAAGCGCGCATTTTCACACAGGCGGGCACGATTCCTAAAAAGTCCCCTTTGGACTGATATTGTGGGATTCACTCGCTGTAGCCTACATCATTTACTTGTGCTGAAAGATTAGCTCCCAGAAACGCATCTAAAATCATAATGATTTATGCTGTATAACATAACGATATAGCTTGCAGTAGCGTTCACTGCTTGCTGGTTAACAGCTTCAAAATTAGGTTAGATAAAGCGCACAGTAGCTTATGACGATGTGGAATGTTAAACCACGGGGGTCTGAGATGAAGAACAACTCCTGGGCTCCTGACAGGTCCAGAACTGGGGATTAATCAAAGCCACTGAACCACAAGACACTGCATCCAAGATACATTATCACAAGAATGGCCATTTGCAACCAATTGTCACAGATTAGTGATGCTCAAAAATGAGACATTTCTGTCAATTAACATAGAAATTCTGTATCTCAGATTAAACACTTAAAACTGCCACCTGAAACATGTCTTTACTGACGCTGGGACTGTCGACGGCAGCAGCAGGGTGAATTCTGAAGTACGGAAACCTCTGCCCAGACCCAACCAATTGTTCAGCGCTTTACCTTGCAGCAGGACAGTGACCCCCAAACACACTGCTAAAGCAACCAAGGAGTTTTTCCACAGTCAAAAAGTGCAATGTTCTTGACTGGTTAAGCCAATCACCTTACCTGAATCAAATTGAACAAGTGTTTCACTTGCTGAAGACAAGACTAAAGGCAGTAATGCCCTGAAACAGACAGACACTAAAGACGGCTGCAGTACAGGCTTGGCAGAGCATCACCAGGGAAGGGACCCAGTATCTAATGATGTCTATGAGTCGCAGACTTCAGGCAGTCATCAAATGCAAGAGATTTGCAACCAAGTGCTAAATGACAACTTTAAGTTACATTTGTCCAATTACTTTTGGTACCATAAAATGGGGGGACTATGTATAAAAAGGGCTGCAATTCAAACATAGTTTACCTGATATGGATGTAAAGTACTCACAAATTCAAGCTGACAGTCTGCATGTAATCCTTCGTTTCATTTCAAATCTAATGTGCTGGAGTACAGAGCCAAAACAACAAAAAATTGTGTCAGTGTCCAAATACTTACTGTACAGGCTACACTGTCGGACTTGACACAGTCCAGACTTTGTTATTGCAAAAATATGCTACATGCAGACAGAACCCTATAATTCTAAGCTCTCAAAATGACAATTGTACTACAAGTAATTAGCAACAGACTTCCAAAATGAACCATCTGTGTAAAGCGTGACAGACATTATGATAGACACAGATGCGCATGGCGGCACAAAATTTCAGTCAAGTCTTCGCACAAAATACCCAAGATATGGGGAAAAAAGAAAAACCAAAAAACAAAAAAATAAATTCGCAAGAAGGGCGATCACAACTGAAATGGCTCAACATAATTTATTTTCGTTTTATGTTAAAATGTACAGAGTTCTTTTGAAAGTACTTGCTAAGAAAGAAAAAAACGATTAAGTGGAAATACATACAGGGACCAAAAAACCAGAGAGAGGGGGGGTGGGGGGGGGGGTTCGGTTTTTGCTCCGCTCTCTCCGTCTTGCGCTCTCTCTCTCTCTCTTAGCTTACGACTCACCATGTACAATTACAAAGGATACAAAAGGAGGAAGCGATATAAACAGACAGAAATATGAGCTCATTTTACATGCCTCTCAGACGCAAGGAATCCGTCCTATACACACACAAAAAAATCGAAACAAAAAAAAGAACGCTAAGTGACCTTTAGATATTTGTTTTTTTTTTTTCTCCTTTTGTTTTAAAATAGCGTTAATATACTACACAAAGATAGAAAAAACTCTAGAGATGAGATGGAATGGAGAGGTTAAAGGCATCTTAAATTCACTAAAAGTGAGTTTTAATTTTTTTTAGTTTTGAATTTCTTATTAATATTACCCAAGTCGAGCTAAAAAATACCTTTTGTTTTTTTTTTCCTGAAACAGAAGTGAAAAAAATGACAGTACCAATATCAATGTCAGAATTTTTCTTTTTTATATTATAGAAAAAACATTTTCTCTACAATAAGTTTCTAAAGTCAAAAAGAGTCAGCTTGTGTCATAAAAGAAAGCTGCCCAGTCTGATAAAATTCAGAGGAAAAAAAAAACAAAAAACAAAAACACAAATAATATATGAAAACGTCAGGTCTGTAAGAAAAGTAGCCTCATCAGATTTTGAATACTGGAACAATGAAAGTCTGGTACAATGTCTACACCCCTCATTCCTAACACAGTTCTGGACAGCATATAATCTCACATCTACATCTCGGTGTGTGCGCGCGCGCATGGTGTGTGTGTGTGTTTGGGGGCGTCGGTGGGGTGCACGAGATCGGATCACCTCTGTAGCCCACTGTTCCCACGGTAATACCCTCGTAGAGCTGCCCTGTGTGCTAGCCAGATCCGTAAGGCTCTGGGTTGCAATTTTTAAAAAATTTAAAAGCAGGCTCTTCGGCTGAAGGGAAGACCTCTATGCAGTGCTGTCGAAGGCTTGAGACAGGTGCCCACACTCAAAGAGAGTGAGGTGGGGGGTGTGTGTGTGTGTGTGTGTGTGGGGGGGGGGGGGGGGGTTAAAGAATGAAAGAGTCGATATGCTGAAACTGCTTCATCTCCCAGAAGCCCCCGTTTCCTTTAGTGTTGTTCCACCCGCCATACTGAATGACCCCCCCCCCCTCTCTATCTCTCTCCCTCACTCTCTACTTCTCTTATCAGTGGTGCTCTTGTGACACAGGGAATTTTTGCCCCTGAATCAAAGGCAAAAACTCAACAGCGAGTTCCTGTGCTTGTGTCCGTAGGGAGACTGGCTCGGTGAGACAGGGGGTGGGGGGGGGGGGGGGGGGGGTTATAACCAGAATATCAAAGTTGAAAATAATAAAAATAAAAAAGTAAAAAAATAAAAATAAAATTCACAACAGTAACCATAACTCAGCTTAAACCTGTCGGGTTATTTTTGGGAGTGCTCGTTCTCTCTCTCTCTCAAGAGGCGACGATCCGGGACGTCTGACGTTCTGGCGTGCCGTTTGCGGGACTGCGCCCCGACACGGTGTCCCGCGCGAGGAAGCGCAGATCCCAGGAGCGGGGTGCGCTACTCCACACCACCTGCCCGCCAAAACCTCCACCCACATCAAACACATCAAGTGCCTCCACATTGACTTCAGTGGCTATAGAGATATGTGTCTGTATGTCAGTGTGTGTGGGCGTGTGTGTGTGTAAGTTTGTTGTTTGTGTTGGAGAGGGCTGAAAAAACCACCTTTCCAGTAAAACACACATAAAAATCAAACGAATAAAACGGGTCGTTTGGGACTGCACACAAGCATTTCAACAGTCAAAAAAAAACAAAAACAAATTAAAAAATATAAAAAAGCAAGAAAGTCCATCTACAATTTTTTTCTGTTTTTCTTTTTTTTTTAGGTAAGGCTTTCCTATGTCAATTAAAAGATTGTGTGCATGGTTTAATATATATTTTGTTTGTTTGTTTCTTGTTAACCACATTTTGACTTTCTCAGTTTAAAATGGTCAGGTCCTCCCCGCCCCCCCCGCCCCTGCTCTGAGGAGGGGAGGTGTATGCCCCCCCCTTCGCCTGTCCTACCCCCAGTCCCCTGCCTGGTTTAGGACAAAGAGTGTGGAGATGGGGGGAGAGGGGGGGGGGGGCGGGCAGGGGGGGGGCAGAAGGGTACTGGGGTTGCTGTGAGCTGCCTGCTGAACGAGAGGTCCGTATACCACCCCTACACGCCCCCAAAATTCCGCCGTCCCGCCGCCTCGCACCCACCGAGCCTGCCTGGGACCTACCGAGGGAACGCAAACCGAAACAGACGAATGCACTTACAAACGAAAAACGAAAAAAAAGAGGAAACAGTCCCTTTCTCTTTTTGCACGCTCTCTCTCTCTCTCTCTCGCTCGCTCTCTGTGTCTCTGTCTGTCTGTCTGTCTCTGGAGAGGGTGGTGAACACTTTTAATACAGTGAAAAGGAAACCGGAGTCCAGCAGGGAGGACGGAGAGACGGACCGCCCGTCTCTCTCTCTCCCCCTCCCTCTCTCTCGTTCCCTCGCTCCGCGGTCGGCACTCATCTGCTCATGTAAGGCGATTGCTTGGGGACGCCGGCGTTCATGTAGCTGTGGTGGGAGGGGCCCGTGTACATCATGTTGCCGTGGTGATTGGGCTGCATAGGCTGCTGCGGGTAGGCCTGACCCCCCATCATGCCCATCTGCATCTGCATGGGGTACTGGGCGGGCTGGTTCATGTACGGGGGGTTGCCGTGGTAGCCGCTGTTCATCATGGGCTGCGGCATGCGGTACCCGGCGGGCATGGCGTTGAGCGGGTTCATGTTCATGGAGTTGTAGGCGGCGGGCGTGGGCATGAGGTTGGTCATCATGCCCCGCTGCACCGCCAGGGTCCGCGGCGAGCCCTGCATGGCCGCCGCCACCGCGCCCGAGCTCCGGCTGTACATGGGCTGCTGGTGCGGCGCGCCGGCCGGCAGCTGGGACGCCTTGGAGCGGATGGCGATGTGCGCCTTGACCGTGGCCATCTGGCCCTGGAGCCGCTGGGCGTGGGACGGCGGCGCCAGCCCGATGTTGGCCCCCGGCGGCATGTTGCACTGGAGCAGGTTGACCGAGCCCGAGCCCAGGTTCGGGGGCGGGGTCATGGTGGGCTGGGCCTGCGGGGGGAGGGGCGGGTGGGGCGAGGGGGCCAGCTGCGCCAGGGTGGGGTTGGAGAGGGACACGCTGGTGGCGTAGGAGGTGACGGAGGCCGAGTGGGAGTAGGGCATGGCGTGCGGGTCCATGATGGTGTTGGTGAGCTGCTGGAGCTTGGCCAGGCTGAAGGTGGCCGAGGGCTGGGGGTAGCCGCCCGCCCCGAAGTCCTGGCCCATGCGCTCGTACAGGCTCCGCCCACCGCCGCCGGCCCCGCCCCCGCCCGCCGACTCGGGGATCTCCATGATCATGGGCGTGGAGGCGAAGCCGTTTCCCATGCTGCACTGGGACAGTGCCTGCTGCTGCTGCTGCTGCTGCTGCTGCTGCTGCTGGGGAGGGGGCGGGGGGGCCGAGGGCGGGGGCTGCGGGTTGGGGGCCTGCTGCTGCTGCTGCTGGGGGGGCGGCGGGACCTTCTTTTGGGCCTGCTGGCTGGCGCTGGGGGGCCTCTCGATCACGCAGCTCTGGGGCGACTTGATGCCGCAGCCGGGGGTGTTGGAGGACGGGGGAGGGGGAGGGGGCGGGGGCTGGGGGACCCCGTTCCCGCCTCCCCCGCCGGCCCCGCCCGCCGAGCCGCCGCCCGGCCCGGCCTGCTGGATCAGGCTACAGCTGCCCATGCCCAGCTGGGCCCCCACGGGGCCGCTGGAAGACGTGAGCCCCGGGGCCGCCACGAAGGAGCAGCTGTTGGCCTGCGAGGAGGAAGAGGAGGGCGCCGCCGCCGCTGCCGACCCGGAGGACGAAGAGGCGCCCGACGAAGACGACGACGAGGAGGAAGAGGAGGCAGCGTTGGCCGCCGCCGCGTTGGCGGCCGCTACCGCCACGGCGGCGGCGGACATGTTGTTCCCGCCGCCGCCTCCGTTCCCCCCTCCCCCGCCGTTGCCGCCGCCCCCGCCCCCGCCGCCCCCCATGGTGGAGTCGTAGCTGCTGGGGTTGTCGTAGTTCTCGGTGGTGCTCTCGATGCTGCCCAGGTCGCTGAAGCCGCTGTCCACCACCTGCTGGGAGTGGTCCGACACCGACGGCACGTCCATCATGGGGGACGTCTCCATGTTCTGCAGCGAGGGCGCCGACAGGGAGCCGGGGTGCTCGGGGGTGATCTGGGTGTACCCCCCGGCCCCGTTCCCGCCGGCCCCCACCGCGGGGCCCGCCGCCGGGCCTCCCGCCGCCCCCGCCGGCCCGGCGGACTCCAGCGCCAGCCCGGCTGGACTGCTGACCGAGCGAGCCGATTGGCCGGGCAGGGCGGGGAGCTGGGGGCCGGAGGGGCCCCCGCTGCTGCCCGGCAGGGGGCTGCTGTGCTGGGACGTCCCGCCGCAGTCCTCCACCAGCGCCAGCGCCTCCTCCTCGCCCTCGGCGTGCTGGCTGTAGCTCTGCAGGGTGCGGCAGGCGGCCAGCGTCTCCTCGCAGTCCTGGTAGGCCCCGTGGGGCTCGGCCTCCTCGTCCTGGGCCTCGCCTTGCGTCAGCGACTGGACGGCCTGCACCGTCTCCAGGTCCAGCTCGCTGGCGTGGTGGGGGTGGTGGTGGGCGTGCGGGTGGTGGTGACCCAGCTCCTCTTTGAATTCGGGGTGCGCGTGGTGGGGGTGCGGGTGAGGGTGGGGCTCCAGCAGCAGCACCCCCTTGGCCTCCCCGTGGATCGGCTGGAGGTCCAGGGTCTCTGGAGCGGTGACTGCGGAGATCGCCGTGGTGACCGTCTCCACGGCGGCGGCGGCGGCCGCAGACTCCTCCTGCTCCCGCCGCCGGCGCTGCTCATCCTGGGTGTCCACCCGCGTCTTGGCCTCCTCCCGCGCCGGCCGCTCCTCCACCTCCTCCGCCTCTTCCTCCTCCTCCTCTTCCTCGTCCTCCTCCTCCTCCTGCTTGCTGACGTAGTCCCTCGTCACGCTGCCCTCCGTGTCTAAAAAACCTTCGCCTCCCTGCGGCTCCTCCTTGACGGGCGGGGAACGCGCTGGCGAGGCCGGCTCTTCCTCGTCCTCCTCTTCATCGTCGTCCTCTTCGTCCTCGTCTTCCTCGAAGTCCTGGCTCTTCCTCTTCTTGCCGGCGCCGCCGCTCTCGGCCTTGCCCTCGGGACGACCGTCGCCCTCGTCGTCGGCGTCGTGGTCGTCGCCGCGGCGACCGGCAGGCCCGGAGATCAGCCTCTTGCCCGCGCACTCCTGCTCCTCCCTCTCTCCCGGCTCGGGGCCTTCCAGCTCCGTCCGGGGCGGGGGCGGGCGGAGGAGCCCGGCCGGGGCGGTCGGGCGGCTCCTCTTCTCCTCGGCCCACGCCTCCTCCTCTTCCTCCTCCTCATCCTCGTCGTCCTCCTCCTCGGGCTCGGAGACGGGGGGCGGCGGCGGCGGCTTGCTGACGGGCGGCGGCGGCGGCGGGGGCAGGGACGCGTTCTTGGGCGGCCTCCCCCTCCGCTTGGGCTTCTCCTCCCGCCGCTTCTTCACGTACTCGTCCTCCTCCTCCTCCTCCTCATCCTCTTCCTCGTCCGAGTCCTTGCGCTTGTCGGGCTTGCGCTCGGCGGTTCGGGACGTCCTCTTGGCGGCTCTCTCCTCCAGCTGCTGCTGCTGCTGCTGCAGGAGCTGCTTCCTCTCCAGCTGCTGCCGCGCTTCCTCTTCCTGCGCCCGCTGCAGGTAGTAGCTCCGCGGCTTCCTGCCGGGCTTCAGCCGGACCTTGGCGGGAGGGGGCGTGTCCGTGCAGGAGGAGGGGGCGGTGCCCTGGCTGCCGGCCACGCCCCCCATCTCCGTGGCGACCTGTCCGGCCCCGCCCCCCGGCTTCCTGCCCGGGCGCTTGGTCCAGTGCAGGGGCTTGCGGCTCTTCCCCTTGGGCCAGCCCTTCTTCTTCTTGACGGGCGCGGGCGGGGTCTCGCCCGCCGATTCGCCGGCCGGCTCGGGTTCGCGCAGCGCCGACGCGGGCTTCAGCGCCGGCGTGGAGTCTGGAACCAGAGGAGAGCAATCGATCACCGATCGTCAGGTCAGATCAGGTCCCCTGATCATTAAACACCAACTTTCAGTCAAAATCTCTAAACCACAGGCAGATAACCTGGGTGTGTCCTAAGCACACACGTCAAGAGTGTTAGCTCTCTTTGACAGCTGACAGCAAGAGAGGATGTTTAACGATAAAGCCAAACATCAGTGCTGCCCGAATACATTTAGGGTCCGAAAATCAGCATTTCCTGATTTATCAAGAAAAATGACATCACTAGAGGCAAGAGTAGAACCAGGTCACCAGTGCACAAGAGTAAAAATGTATCGTCTACAGTAAGGCCAAGATGGCTCCTCCAGTACTGTCGCAAACACACTGACAGACAAACTACAGCCCTACCTCACTCCTTATTAGGTATTATGAGAAACCCAACGGCAGAGTCCCATTAGAGTAAATGGCTAATTGCGCTCATAAAAATGAATAGTAAGTAATTACAAAGAATGAAGTAGCAATCGTAAATGGATTCACTACATAAATGTTCACGGAACTGGTTATGCTTCGAAGCACACAAGACTTTTTCAAATATGGCCCTGAAACAGGCCTTCCCCAAATGAACGCGCCCCCGTCCCGATACCCACCCTCGTCCTCGGACTCGGAGAGGTTGGCCCGCCGGCCCCTCTTGGGCGCGGGGGCGGAGGGCCGGAGCGCGGCGCGGGGGTAGCGGCGGAGCGGGCAGCCCAGCGGCGACTCCTCCTCCAGCCGCGGCATGGGCCTCTCCGTGTCCGAGTCCACGAAGGGCTCGTCCAGCACCTCGGTGGTCTCCGAGATGGTCTCCGTCACCACGCTGCTGTGCGGGTGGCTGCGCTGCCGCATGCGCCGCTTCCGCAGGGGCTTCTGGGAAAGAGACCGGGGCAAGCGTGAGCCAACGACGGGAAGCTACCCAGCTCAGAGTAATTCCAAGTTCATTAAACAATATCATTTCTAACACATTTGTATGCATACATTCTTGTTGTACTTATTTTCATTTTAACATTCCTTTACCCAAACTAAGTTCACCCAAGAGGGATGCATAGGCTAGCATGGCCTAGCCTAGCCTAGCACAGCACAGGACCTAATACTGCAGTGAGGACTCATAACTCCAGTGTGTAATTCCAGCTGTGTGTGTGTGTGTGTGTGTGTGTGTGTGTGTGTGTGTGCCCTTACCTTGCATTTGAGCCCTAGCGTGGGCTTGGTCAGGATGGGCGGGGAGCGAGGCCGCAGCTCTTCGTCGTCGTCCTCCTCATCCTCGCTGCTCTCGCTGAAGCGGCCCCGGCGGACTGGGGCCAGCGGCTCGCTCAGCCGGGGGGCCGGGGGCAGGGCGGGCGGGGCCTCCCCGGAGCCCTCGCTCAGCCGGCGCTTGGGGCCCCTCTTCTTGCGCGGGGGGCGCCCCCTGCTGCGCGGGGCCGGCGCCGCGGGGTGGCGGGCCGCCTCCTTGGGCCGCCCGGCGCCCGAGTCGGCCTCCTTCTCCGGACCCAGGAGGGCCGCCGGGGAGAGGGAGGGCGCCGCGGGGTCCGGGCCGTCCACTCCGTCCTCCTCCTCCTCTTCCTCGGGCGGGCGCGGTTTCCGGGGCCGTCCCCGGGGCCCGTCCTTGGGCCGGCCCCACAGCCAGCTTTTGGGCGGGCGCCCGCGGCCCCGGCGCTCGCCGTTGGCCGGGAGCGGGGGCCTGTCGGGGCTGAGCTGGGCGCCCCGAGCCGGAGAACGCGTCGGAGAGATCTGGCTGTTCGGGAACGCCGGGAAGCACTTCCTCTCCTCCTCTTCCTCCCTCTCGGGCCGTATGTGCCAGGGCAGCGGAGACGAAGTCCGGATGGGCTTACTCTGCGGGACACGGGGGGGGGGGAAGCTGTTTAAACACACCTGGGGCTAACACATCGCCTGCATTTAAACACACCTGGGGCTAACACATCACCTGTATTTAAACACACCTGGGGCTAACACATCACCTGCATTTAAACACACCTGGGGCTAACATGTCACCTGTATTTAAACACACCTGGGGCTAACACATCACCTGCATTTAAACACACCTGGGGCTAACATTACCTGCATTTAAACACACCTGGGGCTAACATGTCACCTGTATTTAAACACACCTGGGGCTAACACATCACCTGCATTTAAACACACCTGGGGCTAACACATTACCTGCATTTAAACACACCTGGGGCTAACACATTACTTGTAGTTAATCACACCTGGGGCTAACACATTACCTGTAGTTAATCACACCTGGGGCTAACATGTCACCTGTATTTAAACACACCTGGGACTGGCAGACACCGTGTCAAACTGTCTGGTTGTTTTCCTACAAAGTGAAACTGGACAATCTGAAGTCATCAGACCCCTGGCTGCAAACCGGAAGCCTGTACAGGTGAGTTCCGTCAGCAGGGGGCGCTCACCTCCTTGCAGGTCTGTCCCTCGCCCTCCTCTTCCTCCTCCTCCTCGTCCTCCCCCTCGCCCTCCGACACCACGGTGTTGGTGACGATGACGGGGGTCCAGCGCAGGCAGTCGGGGTCCACCTCCAGCTGCCGGGGGTGGGCCCTCAGCCGGGTCATGTGATTGGACACCAGCTTCTCTCTGCGCACCAGGACCAGCCTACAGGGGGCGACAGAGAGGCAGGATCAGCAGGAGAACAGCGGCAGCGCTGGGAGCGTGACTGGGACTGCCGGTACATCTGTGCAGCAGACCTGTGACATGGGGCTGTTTGAAACTCTTTAACCTTATTGACACCAGTCGTTCTCATATTACCAGCATCTGACCACTAAAAACATCTCATATGCACCTGACCCTGGCCTAACAAATGCTGAATTTCCGAGACTGCATCAGCATCACTGTACATACAAACCAAAAACGAAAGTAAGAAGGAAAAAAGTGAACTTTAGCCTGCATGTCATAATGAACTTTGATTGGTCTATTTGTCTACCTTCTCTGTTGGTTTTCCAGCTGGTGACTCCTGGGAGCTCCATTGAGTTCAGTCTACTTAACAAATTAGCACCTGTACACCTGTACTTGTTCCCCCTTCCCTGGAGACCTGAGCCTGAGGCTTTATTGATTTTCCTCTGATGTTTGCAGAGGTGCAGCGGCTCTGCTGTTAACACCTGAGGGTCCCAGACCAGACACAGGTAACCATCTGCCAGACAGTGTTCCTACTGCAGCTGCAGAACAGCAATAACGCCTGAAAGAGTGGGCGAACGAGCAGGGCACACTGAAAGATAAAATGTGTGTGCGTGTGACAGTGTGTGCATGCACAGGTATGTATGCGTGCGGAAGTGTGTGTGGGCACGTGTGTGTGTGTGCACTGGCGTATGCATGTGTGTATGCGTGATTGTGTGTATGCATGTGTGAGTGTATGTGTGTGTGTGTGTGTGTGTGCATGTGTGTATGTGTGTGCGTGTGTGTGTGTGTGTGTGTGTGTGTATGTACGTGTGTGTGTGTGTGTGTGTGAGCGTGTGTGTGTGTACGTGTGTGTGTGCATGTGCGTGTGTGTGTGCGTATCTGGGCAGGCGTACCTCTCCCCGCGCTGCTCCAGCATGCCCAGGTGGTGCAGGGTGGCGGTGATGTCCTGGGGGCAGATGCCGGTGATCTTGCTGAGCCGGCGGATGGTGAGCTGCCGGTCCCGCACCTCGTGCAGGCACTCCAGCACCACGCTGCGCCAGTACGCCATGTAGGACAGCCGGCCCAGGTCCGACAGCGGCTTCTCCGGCGAGCCCGGCTGCCCCTCCCGCTTGGAGAGCAGGTAACCTGGGCAACGAGAAACCCCAAAACACTTAGAAACCCCACAACAGCATTACATTACAGGCATTTAGCAGACGCTCTTATCCAGAGCGACTGACACAACATTTACACAGCATTTTACATTGTATCCATTTATACAGCTGGATATATACTGAAGCGATTAAGCAGGTTAAGTACCTTGCTCAAGGGTACAACGACAGTAGCCTAC
Source organism: Anguilla anguilla (assembly GCF_013347855.1). Classification (NCBI taxonomy): domain Eukaryota; kingdom Metazoa; phylum Chordata; class Actinopteri; order Anguilliformes; family Anguillidae; genus Anguilla; species Anguilla anguilla. The sequence goes on along the minus strand of NC_049210.1, from coordinate 7,465,976 downwards.
CCAGGAATCGAACCCGTGACCTTTCGGTTACAAGCCCAGTTCCTTACCCACCGTGCTACACTGCCGCCCGGACAGAAAAGTTTCATTCTGCGCAGTGCACCCCGACTTTTCGGCCAGGGGTACCCAACCCCTTTTCTCCATGACTTTGTGGGGACTTTTAAACTGAAACATTAGGGCGGGATCATCATGGAGGAGGGAGGGACCCACGGGGGGGGGGGGGGGGGGCTCTTACTGAAGTCGATGAGGAAGCGACCAAAGCCCTTGCGCTGGTACTGCGGAAGAATCATGATGCAGGACACATTGTACTTCTGCTGACAGTGTTTTTCCTGGGAGAGATGGAGAAAAGGGAGAGAAAAAGAGGGAGGACGGGAGGGAGGGAGGGAGGGAAAGAAAGAGAGAGAGAGAGACAAAGTTGAGGAAGTGCCAGAAATGCAAACTTTCACTTCTCAGTTTTTGACAAGTCTACGGTACGTTGGGTCTGTCAGACGTTTCAGACGGCTGGGATTCTGGGCAGGGATTTTTTTTTTTTCCGTTAGAACACCTGTGCTTTACGAGGACGTGAGACGCGTTTCACAGCAGGGGGTCCCAGGCTTCCTGAGCCCAGAACCCACGTAAGAGTTTAGTTTAGTTCAGTTTACAGGCATTTAGCAGACGCTCTTATCCAGAGCGACTTACATCGTATCCAATTATACAGCGGGATATATACTGGAGCAATGCAGGTTAAGTACCGTGCTCAAGGGTACAACGGCAGTGTCCTACTGGGGAATCGAACCTGCGACCTTTAGGTTACAAGACCAACTCCTTAGCCATTATACTACACTGACGCCCATACGTTTCCTGCTACCCCCTCCTCCTGTTAAAAACACAGCCAGAGAAAAATTCCAGCACAGCAAAATTACTGGAGTTAAATCAACTCCAGCAGTGTTAAACCAACTCAAGAGTCCAGCAGGGACAGTAAACACCATTAGATTCCAAAGTACTCTATCAGAGTTGATTTAACACTGGGTGCGAATGATAGTGTTGAATACATAGCTTAGTTAATTTAGCTACAGCATGTAGCCTACAGCAGATTGGACCCCCCGCCATACAACCGTGAATGTGCTGTACCAGTACTGCCCACCAGGTGGCGCATGCCTGAGGCCTACCTTGGAGAAGTAGCCCACCAGGTGGCAGCCCTTGCCGTCGTTTTGCGTCAGCACGTAGAACAGGAAGGGCTCCACGTCGTAGTACAGGGTCTTGTGGTCCAGGAAGAGCTTTGCCAGCAGACACAGGTTCTGGCAGTAGATCGTACTGACGTTCCCATCCACCTATCACAGACGACCACACAATCCAGCCCACCAATCAGCAAAAGACCTACACTGCACGATGCACACCAAAAATGACTTCCAATTTCCAACTAATCTTTGAAAAATACGTTTTCTGGAGTGTTTTTTTCAACATTCTAAGTCAGTGTTCTTGAACTCCATTGCTTTCAGTCACCGGTAGTGATTGATACATCAGCACTGGAATGTTCAGTAATTCTAATCACATGTGTGTGGCCTTACACCTTAAAGGGTTAATGTGGGGACCCCAAACTCCAGTCCTGTGGGGGGCACACCTTGTAAACAAAGTCCAAATTTGCTACAGACTGAAAGAAAACCACAAAATCTTGCAGACAGTTTAGCCCTCCAGGAGTGGAGTTCAAGATCCATGCCCTAATGGATCTACCAAAAGACCATTTCAAAGTGCAACAAACCCTTCATACATAAACTTATGTTAAAACTGGAACTGTGCGTGTAAAAAGCACGGACATGCAGTCCGTTCACCAGGAAAACACTTTGTCGGTCCCAACAGCCACAACCTTATTCAGACCGTCTCCACTTCAATTCTCTCCTCTCTTGTGCGCAGACTCCATCCTGACCATCGCTGCAATCATCTCATCCCTAAGAGCTCAATTAAAAACGGCGATGTCTCTCTTCCCTGCGATGGCTTTGGGCGGGAGCGGGCAATTCCATTTACCGCCATCGGACCCGGGTCAAGCAATCATTTGAAATACTTCAAGCCTTCGGACGGCGGCGAGATTCCTGCAGAATCTCTGGACGCTCCAAAAGAAAGCACCAGTGTTTTCAACGACATTCTGAATCAGATTCATTTTGGTTAACAACCTGATCAATGAAAATTCCTCTGCATCTGCAGCACCACCGGAATCAAAACCATTAAAAGGGGGGAATTTAGGGAATTTACATTCCACGGACGCTCTCATTCAGAGCGACTAACACATCGTATGAACAGTTCAATACGGCTGGATATTTTAACCGAGTGATTGGAGTTTTAAGTACCTCGCTCAAGGCTACAACGGCAGTGCCCCAACCTGGGAATCAAACTGGCAACCTCGAGTTCTGTAACCAAAACACGTCCACTCTGCCAGCAACATTTGAGCCGGCGAACCACAGGCGCACACTCCATCTCGCAGACGGTTGTGAGAGAGTGCCTCTCCGCGCCTGTCCTGCCAGAAGGGATCGAGCCGGTCCCCTTACAGCCTGCTCAGAGCGCTGCCTCAGCCCGTCAGACGGGGGTTCGGTAAGGGGGGGGCCCTGTCCCTCCGGCCCGTTCGCAGACGCGGGGCGCGGTCCGGGGGCGCTCACCTCGAACACGGAGACGCTGTCCTTCCTGTAGATCTCATTGGCCGGCGGGTGGAACCAGCCGCACTTGCGCATGTGCTGGAACAGGATGCTGCGGCTCTTCATGTAGCGCAGGCAGAACTCGCACAGGTAGAGCTTCGGCAGCCTGGGGGGGGGGGGGGGAAAGGAGGGAAGAGAGGAGGGAGGGAGGGAGGAATGAACAACGGAGAGGGAAGGAGAAGAGGAATGAGCAAGGGAGAGAGGGAGGGAGGGAGGGAGGAGAGGAATGAACAAGGGAGAGAGGGAAGCAGGAGAGGGATGAGCAAGGGAGAGAGGAAGGGAAGGAAGGAGGAGAGGAATGAGCAAGGGAGAGAGGGAGGGAAGGAAGGAGGAGAGGAATGAGCAAGGGAGAGAGGGAGGGAAGGAGGAGAGGAATGAGCAAGGGAGAGAGGGAGGGAGGGAAGGAGGAGAGGAATGAGCAAGGGAGAGAGGGAGGGAGGGAAATAAAACGGGATGAACCGGGAAGAGGGGGGATGGGGGGGAGGGGAGTTGGAGAGGTGTTAAGCGGTGCATAATGCGGCTCTCTGTTCGGGTCATTGTACACACGGGCGTGCGAGCGCCCCGCCTGAATGGGTCTTCTGAGCGGGACGGGCTCTCCGCTGCACCTCCCAAACGCCCCGCGTTCCTGAGTAAGCCCCCTCGGCCCGAAGCCGGGTTCAGAAGTTCGGATCACGCGCTCGGGAACAGAGAGCGCTGACATCACCGCGTTCACAGCCGTCTGTTTTTTTTCGTGCTGGGTGTACGGGACAAGCGTAGCCAGAGGGAGAAAACGCACAAACCAACAGGAACTCTACCATCTGGCATTACAGAGCGCAGTGAGTGATTTTACAGCCTCACACACACTGAAAACAGAGCACTGCTGAGGTGCGTTTTAGGGGTGCAGTGGAGCCCTAAAGCTCCTGTCCTACGCCGCGGGCGGGACGGTTACCTGCTGTACTCCTGCGGGTACGGGGAGGAGTACCACGTCTGGATCTCGTACTTCCCAAACTCGATGACGGACGGGCAGCGCATCTGGGGGTCCGGGGGTCCAGTCACCCCGACTTTCTGCTCGGGGAAAGAGACGGGAGGCGTCAGAGAGGCGACAGAGAGCTGGGGGAACAACAAATTTTACTACAGCAGCGTACCCCCACAGTGAAGGGATCGGACAGTGTACTCCACAATGAAGCAGCTGCACGTGTATAACTACAATTTTTTATCTTCTTATTGTGAATCAACAGTGCCAGATATTTGTATATTTTTCAACATCTCAATAAGATCATCTGGTTAAATAAAAGTAAACTATTTTAAAAATAGAAGAGAGGCCAGACTGGTCACACATGGCGACCCAGCAACCTCTTATCTGGGCTTACACTGGTGTTTGTTTTTTTTTTGTCCACTTCTTGCATATACCGTTTACTGCACAGGAGTGGGATTAGGAGCAGACAGGCAGATTACTAATCTGGGATTACCAATCCTCAACCCACTGACTCTGTGGTGGGGGGCTTCTCTGGGGCTGCTGGGGGGCTCACCCTGTTAAAGCACGAGGGATTACTTAAGAGCACTGACAAATACAACAGCGCCTGCTGGCTGCTAACGCTGAGGCCCAGTTGGCTCAGTCTGGCGAGCGTGGCGGGGGAAACGTGGAGGACGCCTCTGATGTCAGCAGTTGGTTGATGGATGCAAGTCTCCGCCCCTTTCTGTGAAATCTAGGCGGTAACCACACGCTCGCTAGCTAGCTAAACTTGTCAAGGCGCCAGCCGCCCTTCCACCAGACTGGGGGGGGGGGGGGGGGGCACGCTTTCTTGCACCTGTCAGCGCAGCCAGACTGGGGTGGAGGGGGGGGGAGGGTGCTTTGATGTCTGCTTATCTCATGACACTCACGCTCACGCTCACTAGATGCTTTGTGGGAGAAAATCGTCTAGCGAGTGTAGCGTTCATTCATACACGACAGAGATATGCTGCACAAAGCAGCCTCACGGAACTCATGAGCGTTTCAGATCTGAGAGACAGGCCAGTGTGAGATCAGCGCTCACCTGTCCCTTCACCCACCCATTCACCCTCTCCTATACCTGCCCATTCACCAGTGCATTCACCTGTCCTTTAACCTGCCCATTCACCTGCCTATTTACCTGTCCAATTCACCCATTCATTCACCTGAATTTCACAGTCCATTCTCGTGTGCATGTAGGTCAAACAGGGAGAGGATTCTCAAGTGAACATTTGGACCTTCCACACAAAAACCAAACCAAGCGCACACACTTGCCCTGTGTTTCACATGCGTACAGTACTGAGTACAGTAAACCCTTTGCTACGTCCCAAAGGACAGCCTCCAGAAATGGCTGAACACAAAACAACAAACAGCACTACTGCAGCCAATTAAAAAGCCGTTTCTCTCTCTCTCTCTCTCTCTCTCTCTCTCTCTCTCCCTCTCTCTCTCTCTGAGCCCCACAGAAGCGCAGGGTTAAAGACCTGTGCACAGTGCTGCCCGCGCTCGCCGTGTGAGCCTTCCTGCGTTCCCACGGCAACACCAGGCACAGCGCCGGGATACGGAGAGAGGATACAGCTGGGGGGGGGGGGTGAGCGCGGCGCGGCACGATGAACGTACCAGCTGCGCGTCACCGCTGAATTTAACCACACCTGCGCGCACCGAGCTCACGCCCACACGCACGGCGCAGGGGAACGAGCACGAGAGCACAGCAGCTCTGAAATAAGAGAGCTTCTCTAAAAGGGTTGCCAGGTATGAACCCCAACTGTGAGCATGAGGGTAGAAGTTCTGAAATAAGAGCGCCTTCTCTAAAAGGGTTGCCATGTATGAACCCCAACTGTGAGCATGAGGGTAGAAGTTCTGAAATAAGAGCGCCTTCTCTAAAAGGGTTGCCATGTATGAACCCCAACTGTGAGCATGAGGGTCGAAGTTCTGAAATGAGAGCGATTTCTCTAAAAGGGTTGCCAGGTATGCATCCCCCGCTATGGGAGTGAGTAGAAGTTCTGAAGTAAGAGAGCCTCACAGGATTAAGGCTAGTCTATACATCCCTGTATAACAGCCCTGAGGACAGACTGCGACCCTCAGGCCAGGCACTGGAGGAATCTCACGCTTTACTTTAAAAGGGTCCGACCGCTACAGGACGGCAGCCAATGGCGTGAGCGGCCGGTGAATCGCACCAAACGGCAGAAAAACCAAAACAGAGCCGCCCGCGAAGGAGGTCAAAGGGCACGTGCCGTAACACTCGCCACGATCGCCATCTTCCTCCGTAAATCTGCCGCTGAACGACGGCGATACGAAGTGTGGAAGTTTTTTTTAAAAAAAAAAAAGAAAAAAGTAAAATAGAGAAGGTGGAGGGAAAAAAAAAAAAAACTGTGACATGCTGTGACAAAGAAGAATACTTAGAAGCATAATGGTGAAAAATGGCCCCTCTCTCTCTCTCTCTCTCTCTCTCTCTCCCCTGTCTCGGGGAATTCAGCCCTTTCCGGTCAGGCGGGCCTGTCTGTCGCTGCGGTTAATGGCCAATCGCTGCTCACTCAGCCACCACCTTCTCAAGGTCCTTCTTCTTTTGGGCTTTCTGTTTTTTTGGTTTTTTTTTTTAAAGCAGCCGCTGTGGTCAGGTGGAGCGGCGCCGACAGCTAGGGACTGGAGGACATTTGCATTGTTTTGCGTGTGTGGCGTGCGTTCGCGCGCGTGCACGAGTGTGTGGGTGTACGTATCTGTGAGCGCGTGTATTCTGTGACTGAGCGTGTGTGGGCGTGTGTGTATGCGTGCATGTGTGTGGGTGTATGTATCTGTGTGTGCGCACTGTGCGATTGAGCATGTGTGTGCGTGTGCGTACGCATGCGTGTGTGTGCGTGTGCATATGTTCATGTGTGTGTGTGCATATGTTCATGTGTGTGTCGTTTGGGTCGTTGTGTTCCTTGTGGTGTGTGTACTGGATGCATGCGTGTGCGTGTGCATATGTTCATGTGTGTGTGTGTGTGCATATGTTCATGTGTGTGTCGTTTGGGTCGTTGTGTTCCTTGTGGTGTGTGTACTGGATGCATGCGTGTGCGTGTGCATATGTTCATGTGTGTGTGTGTGTGCATATGTTCACGTGTGTGTCGTTTGGGTCGTTGTGTTCCTTGTGGTGTGCGTACGCATGCATGTGTGTGCGTGTGCGTGTGCATATGTGCATGTATGTGTCGTTTGGGTCGGTGTGTTCCTTGCGGTGTGTGTACTGGATGCATGTGTGTGTGTGTGCATATGTTCACGCGTGTGTCGTTTGGGTCGTTGTGTTCCTTGCGGTGTGTGTACTGGATGCATGTGTGTGTCGTTTGGGTCGGTGTGTGTACTGGATGCGTGTGTGTGTGTGCATATGTTCATGTGTGTGTCGTTTGGGTCGTTGTGTTCCTTGCGGTGTGTGTACTGGATGCATGTGTGTGCGTGTGCATATGCTCGTGTGTGCGTGTGCATATGCTCATGTGTGTGTCGTTTGGGTCGGTGTGTGTACTGGATGCATGTGTGTGCGTGTGCATATGCTCATGTGTGTGTCGTTTGGGTCGGTGTGTGTACTGGACGGCTGGCTGCATGCGTTTGATCTGCTTGCCTGAGGCTGAGAGAATTAGTGCAGTGAGTCGAGCCAGCCTCCCTCTTTCCCTCCATTACCGTTCCTCCCTGTCACACTCTCTCTCTCTCTCTCTCACCTTCCCTCCCTCTGACACACTCACTCTGCCTCCCTCTTTCCCTCCATTACCTTTCCTCCCTGTCACACACTCTCTCTCTCTCTCTCTCTCTCACCTTCCCTCCCTCTGACACACTCACTCTGCCTCTCTCTTTCCCTCCATTACCTTTCCTCCGTCACACACACTCTCTCTCTCTCTCACCTTCCCTCCCTCTGACACACTCACTCTGCCTCTCTCTTTCCCTCTCACCTTCCCTCCATCTCTCCCTTTCTCTCTCTCACCTTCTCTCCCTCTGTCACTCACTCGCTCTCATTCCCCCCCCCCCCCCCCAGTGTCACATTCCCCCCCTCTCTCATCCCATCTCCACACGCCCTCCCTCAGGCTCTCTCTCACTCCCTCTCCCTCTCTTCCTCCCTCTGTCTCTCCCCCGCCCGTCTCCCCCTCCTGCAGCTGCAGGAACTCAAAGGGACGGGACAGAATGTGGCACGTCCCATCAGGGTTACTGAGTCGCACTCATGCTCTTTGACAGGGGTGAGAGTGTCAGGGTGGGCTGGGTATTACCGCAGGCGGACCCTACACAAGCTGCCCACTGCAAAACGGACCTGCAGTGGAGGACAGTGCATGAGGCTACGGCTACAAACAGACACACACCTGGATCCTAGCACCGGGAAGGGCTGTCCTCTCTGATCACAAACAGAAACACTTGCGCACACTTATTTATTACATTTATGCGTTCTAGGTTAGTGGGGCTATTTGATTTGTAAGTTATGGGTTTCAGCACTGGAGTGTTGTTTTTCTTTTTGATTTCTTTATTTTTTTTGGTCCCGGGTATTCTGCCAGGAAAAAAAATGTACATGCATTGCTTAACGGCTAAGCTTGCCATCTGGATTACCCGAGAGAGCAAGATTAGGGGGTTCGGGTCTACAGACCCAGTAGAGGCGGTAACAGGGCTAGTAGCTGCTCAACTCAGAGCTGACCATGCACACAACAAGCTAATCAATAACCTGGGAGGCTTTTAGGCACATCTGGGCTGTTGGGCAGTGTTGAGTATAGCACAGGAAGAGGGATGTTAATTTTTTTTCTTCCTGATGAAAAACACTTGTGTTTTGTATGCATTATAAGCTGACCTTTGCACTAGTGGCAGTAGCTTAATAAAGGGATTTTCCAAACTCTAAAGACTCTCACCTGTAGTGCCAGCTCCTGGATGTGTCGGAAGAGCTCCACGTCTTTCTCCGTCAGGTTCTCCTGCCCCGGCAACCGGTCCTCATCCTCACGCCACTCGTCCCCACACTCCTGATTGTCTGCGAGGGACAGACGGACAGACGGGGCGTCCAATCAAAAAGATGAACGGTCGAGGCAGAGGACTTTGACGTGTCGGCAGGCACACGCACACAACAAGAGGCCAGCATCCTTTGACAGCTGACAACAGGAGGGAACGTCACGCAATGAAGCAAAACACTAATGCGCCCCACCCCCCCACCCCATCATTATCCCCGGGGGAGAAAGAAGGCCCGGGTCATCTGCAGAGCAAGAATTTAACTGTCAGAATAAGGACAGGAGCTAAACTGGTCCAGTAATGACTGTCATTGAGAGAGGCACTGAACAGCGTTTGACCAAAACTGCAGCCCTACCTCCCTCCTCATCAGGGTTATATGAGGGCCTGAACCTCAGTGCAGTACTGCGGGACCACCACCGGCGCTGTCCCATAAGGCCCGGCAGCTCGCACACAAACTGCTCCGCTTCAGCGCACAGCACGAGCAGGCCAGTGTAACGGTATATGGAACTGGTCACACTTTAGCAGTGCACTTAGTGAAACTCTCAGTGCGGTTTCAGAAGAACCGCTACAGCACTATTCCATAGACAGTGAGTAACACTGCTAAAGGAGAAAACAGCAAATATAAAAAATCATAACCCTGTTAAATTGGACAGACAGACACAACCCTGGACAGACAGACAGACGGACACAGAGACGGACAGACAGACAGACAGAGAAGGACAGACGGACGGACGGACAGACAGACACAGAGAAGGACAGACAGACAGACACAGAGAAGGACAGACAGACAGACGGACAGACAGACACAGAGAAGGACAGACAGACAGACAGACACAGAGAAGGACAGACAGACAGACAGACACAGAGAAGGACAGACAGACAGACGGACGGACAGACGGACGGACGCTCACCTCCCGTCCGCTCCTCGCCCTCCCCCTTGCGGCTGGCCTTTTTGCGGATGCGGTACTGCTGGGAGTAGTCCACCACCTCGGCGCGGGCCTTGCGCCCGTCGGGGGACGGGGTGAAGAACTTGGTGAGGGCGTCGATCAGGCCCTTGGTCTTCTTGTTGAAGCGCAGCCCCCCGCCGGTCGAGTCCTCCTCGCGCAGGGAGAAGAGGAGGCGGTCGTCGCCGGGGTAACCCTCGCAGGAGGAGGAGCTGGAGGAGGACGGGGGCGAGGAGGAGCCCTGGGAACGCCGGTCGACCCCGCCCATGCCGCCGCGCCGCCTCCGGCCACGCCCCCCCGGACCCCGGAACTTCTTGAATGGCCTCTTTGACCTGGCGGCCGGGAAGGGAACAGTCACGGCCTGGAGCTCCGCCCACAGAAACTGAATCCCCGCAACGACCCCACTTCTAAAAACAGCGTTTCCTAAACTGCAGACTTTCAGGCGCGTTTGAGCATTTAAGCACTAAATTCAAGTCACCGATTGCCTAAAGAGATTCACACACCTACTTTCCAAGGCATAAACCAGCTGCAGACTGAAAGGAAACTAAAACAAGCAGCAGGTACTGCAGCCTTCCAGGGATCCAGGAGTTTGAGATCCATGCAATAAAGCCATGACATATCCCAGCAGAGCAGCTCTGGCTCAGCTTAACACACACATCCTTCAGCTAACAGCAGCTACCGCGGGACAGCTGCAGGTCCATTTGCCTGCTGTACACAGGGAGACCAGCTGTTCTGTCTCTCTGAATGCACACAGGTGTGCAATGCCAGTGTCCCAGAAGCCAATGAGAGACTCTCGGACGCCATATTTGGAGTCGATTTTCTTTGGGACAGGCGAGGGTAGATGCAGAGGGGGGGGATCAAAGGGTGTTCCCTAAATGGGACCTGAGAGCGAGTGAGCGTGCGCCGCGTACCTGTTTTTGGGACGTCCCAGCGGTGCGTTGTAGCGCCGTTTGATTTGTGCTGCTTTTTCGTGTAAGAGCTTTCTTCCCTTTCTCCTCGGTCGGCAGATCTGACAGATCCACATACCTGCGGGAAAAAAACCAGAGACGAACGAACAGCACCCATAAATAACACCTCCGTGCAAATCCGCTGTTGTCATTATCACATATAAATCATTACACAATCGCAGCCAAGCTCACACACTGTCCATTATCTGTGACCGAGCGATCGCGTTATTGGCAGCAAATGCCATTACATCACAACCAAGTTGGCAAATCATCGCGACAAAAGCTGGCTCAAAGCAGGTGGGTTGCCGTGGCGAAGCTGTGCGTTATTGTGACATGATTGGCCCGTTACCTCAATAAAGCCGTTACATCATCGCGACCGAGGTGTTAGATTATTGCAACAGCGTCGTTTACGCTATCATCCTGTCCTATAGCTTTAACAAAAAAAAAAGTCTTCACACAAGCCCCTGCAATGTTATTTAATGTTATTGCATAACCACTCCAATGTTATTCTTATAGTGCTTCAGTTCCAATGATGCGTGAAGGTGTGGCTGCAGCGTTTGGACTGGTCCTCTGGGGCAGCCGCATGCATCAGAGGTCTGCGGGGGGGGGGGGGGGGGGGGGGGCACGGCGAGGGTGGGGGGGGGGCTAACCTTTTGGCATCCGCATCAGTGGGGGGTCACAGCACTCCATGTGGAAGCCCCGGTCACATGAGTCACAGAACAACATGTTTTCCTGTGGAGGGAAGGAGGGAGGGAGGGAGGGAGGGTGAGGGTGAAAGAGAGAGAGAGAACGTGAGAGAGAGCGAGAGAAAGAGAGAGAGGTGTCAGTCAGCACGGGCCAGCCTGCAGGCACTCGCTGTCCACGGCGAGCAGACGCACTCTGCACTCCCTCACGCCTTTCACTTCTGACTTTTCGATCAGGCATTACGACAGACAGCCGTCTCGGAGGAAGGAACGCAGACCTTCAGACATCAGACTTTCGTGTTGCCAAGCGAAGACCACTCACCGCGTTTTTGCCCTGGTCCTGGCAGGAGCTGCAGGTCTTGCACTCGATGCACTGCCACCACAGGGCCTTGACCCGAACCGTGAGCTCCGGAGAGAACTTCAGACATGACGGGTGGCCTGGGGGGGGGAGGGGGGGGGGGCAAGAGAGAACATCACACATCAAAGCGGGCCCTTTCGCTCCAGGTGGATCTAAACCCCCCCCCACCCGAGCAACACTCACTACTTCACAGATCTTTGCCAAAGCCACAGCATACACAGCAGTAGTATAAAGGTTAAGTAGTGGCAATGGAGTCTGATCTTATTAGTAAGGGGGAGGGGCTGAAAAAGATCCTGTCACTCACCACTGTTCACGTAGTAATAATAATAATAATAACAATAATAATAATAATAATAATAATAACTATAATAATAATAGCAGCAGCAGTAGCGGCTGTGGAGCGGGAGAGGTGATGGCGGTGCTCACCGCTGTTCCCACAGTCGGCACAGGAGATGAGTTCCTCCGCCTTCTTATCGCGATTCTGCTCCTTCGTCCCCAAACAGAAGCTGCAAATGGGAATGGGCTCTGCTACCGGCTGGGAGAGGGGGGGAGAGGGAGGGAGGGAGGGAGGGAGGGAGGAACAGAGAGAAGAGAGAGGAGGTGAGAGATTAATCAGATCACCCGTACAGTGCAGTATTACCTGTCCGCGTTGCAGGGCGTATATACATGCCTGCGTATAACAGTGTAATGACACGCCAATAAAGCTGAGTGAAATTGAGAGACCGAACGAATGAGCGTGCGAGAGAGAGAGAGAGATAGAGAGAGAGAGAGAGAGAGAGAGAGGCGGGGGGGAGGGGCAGAGAGAGCGGGAGAGAGAAGGAGGGGCAGAGAGAGCAGGAGATGGAGGGGGAGAGAGAGAGAGAGAGAGAGAGAGGGGCGGGGGGAGGGGCAGAGACAGCGGGAGAGAGAAGGAGGGGCAGAGAGAGCAGGAGATGGAGGGAGAGAGAGAGAGAGAGAGAAACTCATCAGCTCAGGCGTGTGGGGGAATGATATGTCCAGGAGCAGTGGAGCACAGCTCTGTGAGTCTAGGAGCGAGAGCTCTGCCCAAATCAGACGAGCCTCCAAAAGGGCACTAAACAGTCCCCCTGCAGGTCCGTCCTGATCCACCTCTATTATTCCCCCCAATACCACACAGGTCTAGAGTGATTTACCTCTACCCTGCCCAATGTAGGTATACATTTCCATAATGCAGCGGTAAAGGTCAATCCTGCAGTCCAAACACACCCTTCCTCCGTTCTAAAGAGTGCGTAAGGTGAGCCAGGAACGGTGTTAATCACGCTACCGCACACCACAGCTCGCCCCCCCTCCCCCCCTCCGGTCGCCTCGCAACGGCGTCTCCACGGGGGCCCGCCGGACACCCAAAATCATCACCCTGTCCTGTCCTGGTGCGCAAAGGGAAGGCCATCGCACGCCACAGACTGGAAAACCCACCTCCTTCAGAGAACACCCGAACCAAGCACTGATCTACCCTGCACTTACCCTCAATTAAATTAAAACTTCTCCAAACACTACTCACTTCCATAATAATCCTTTAACACAAACTGAACAAAACAAAATTTGCCTTCGAGAGCTTTTGATTTGCTAAATATGTGGGTATTGTATGGAGATTCAAAGCAAAGTCACTTGTGGGGACAGTCAGTAACTTGTGGGGACAGTCAGTCACTTGTGGGGACAGTCAGTAACTTGTGGGGACAGTCGGTAACTTGTGGGGACAGTCCCTCCCAGACTGGTGTGTAACCCAGCAGTTTCCCGGGTAGGGCTCAGTGTGGCCGGAGCTGTGGAGGTCTGTCAGCGCTGGCGGTAACGGCTCGGCTGGACGCCACTCCATCACCCGCTGAAGCCCCGTCTCCCGGGGTGACGGGACAGACCGGGGGCAGAGGTCAAAGGTCGGAGGAAAACGGCCACATTCGTTTGCCCGCCGGACAAAGGCGGCGGCCAGACCGACCTCGGGTGAGAGCCGAGACCAGACTGCACTGGACTGTGTGTGTGTGTGTGTGTGTGTGCGTGTGTGTGTGTGTGCGTGTGTGTGCGTGTGCGTGTGCGTGTGCGTGTGTGTGTGCGTGTGCGTATGTGTGTGTGTGTGTGTGTGTGCGTGTGTGCGTGTGTGTGCGTGTGTGCGTGTGTGTGTGTGTGTGTGTGCGTGCGTGTGTGTGTGTGTGTGCGTGTCTTTCTCGCTCCCTCTGAGGGTCAACCACAGCCCAGACTTCTCAAATCGCCACATTACATGACATCATTTGTCCAGCAGCCGCCCTTGTCTAGAATAGCTTGTGCTGCTGTACATTATATCCACTTGCACAGCTGGATGCTTTGCTAGAAGAGTTCAGATTTAGGACAACAGCAGTGCTTTACCTGGAACCTGCAACCTCCACAAGGCTGATTCCCTAGCCGCTACACTACACAGCCACCCTTAGAGGAAACTCCGCTTCACCGTGGTTTCTAATGAGCTCAGCAACATCGGAGACACCCTGCAAGCCTTTTTAAACAATCCGCTAATTGCGATTAATCGTTCATATCCCCTTCCTATCAGAACCCGTTCAGCAGATCAGCCGACCTCAGCCTCCAATGAGATCGCAGCTCAGCGCAGTCAAACCAGGACGCTCGGGCGCGCGTGAGACACGAGCACCTTAATTCACACGGCCGCCAAACCCAGGCAAGGAGACCCGGGATGAGAGTAATGTACGGAAACGCACTACATCAGGATACACGCCGCTTCTCACAGGAAGTACATCACACCTCCACAACACTCGACCCTAAATGCAAGCAGAACGCTGGCACAGTGGACTTTTCATTTTCTTTTCTTTTATGGATTTCCCTGTTCTTCGCCGCGGGTCAGAACCGACCCGGCGGGGCGTTTTCCACCGGGCCGAACGCGGAGCCGCGGTACAGCCAGCGGAGCTCGCCAGGTCGGCAGTGAGAGGGACAGGGGGACTGCGGCGCGCGGCGGCGGCGCTCTGCCCTTACCGCCATTCCGCGCGGCGTTTCCTGCACAGAGGCAGGGTTTTCAGCGCAGCGCACCTTCGCCGAACCTCATAAATCTCTCCGAGGAACAAAGCGGCAGCGGCAGAAGGCCACCTGGACAACGCGCGGGAGAAACGCAGGAGACACGCAGGAACACCGCAACCGCGCGAGAGACGAGGTTTCTGGGAGTTTTTAGTGGTAAAGACCACTCCCCCCTTCCCCAGGAGTGTGAGGGGAGAAGAGCAGGATGGTCTGGGGGAACAGGAGTGTGAGGGGGAAGAGCAGGCTGGTCAGGGGGAACAGGAGTGTGTGCGGAGAAGAGAAGGATGGTCGGTGGGAACAGGAGTGTGAGGGGGAAGAGCAGGATGGTTGGGGGGGAACAGGAGTGTGAGGGGAGAAGAGCAGGATGGTCTGGGGGAGCAGCAGTGTGAGGGGAGAAGAGCAGGCTGGTCTGGGGGAGCAGCAGTGTGAGGGGAGAAGAGCAGACTGTTTGGGGTGGGGGGGCAGGTGGAGAGGCATTCCGCGGGGGCTGCACATAGCTGAGAGCAGGTCTGGGCAGGGAGGAGAGGGTGATTTATAGCCTTCATTTCTCTGTGAGGCAGACCGAGCCCAACGAGGGGACACCTCTGCAGCCAGGGAGGGAGGGGGCCGGACCAAACCCCCCCTCCACACCCCCCCAAACAGCCAACACCTCAATCATTCCTGCCAGTTAACCCTCCCCAACCCGGGACGCTGTTGCACTTCACTGCCCACTGAAGCTCAGCCATTTTCCTTCAGTCTGAAATGCAAACTGACTGTCTGAAGCACCCGAAAAGCCCTCCCTTCAGCCATTGGCTAACCCTGCCTCGGTCTGTGGGCTCTGAAATTTGGGGGTACAGACCGGAGCCTGGTCCTGAAGAAAACGTCCTGCGCCGAAGGGCATTTATTTTATTTACTTGTTTTTTGTTAAACGGTCTCTTAACATCCCCCCTTAACCCAATTACGATGGCAACACGTGCCGTCGAGAAGCGACCGGTTGGATTTCTCAGGGCTCTGGACAGAGTAACTGTACAGAGGGGAAAAACCGCGATGCGAAACGTGAAAAAGATTTGCATGCATCACGTTTTCACTTCCAATCCAGAGAGAGAGAAAGAGAGGTATGAGCGAGAGAGAAAGCGAGGGAGGGAGGGAGGCAGAGAAAAAAACAGAGTGTCTTTGGAAGCTGTGGAGTGTCCTTTTATTGAGTCGGTAAAGGTGGCGTCAGGCACAGCCAGCTCATCTTTCATACCGTTATGGTCTTAGATCACACGGTCTCTGTCTGCCGCACACACACACACACTCGCATGCGCGCACGCGCACACACACACACACACTCTCATGCGCACACGCGCACACACACACACACACACACACTCTCATGCGCGCACGCACACACACACACTCGCATGCGCACACACACGCACAGACACACACACACACACTCTCATGCGCGCACGCACACACACACACACACACACACTCTCATGCGCGCACGCACACACACACACTCATGCGCGCACGCGCACACACACTCTCATGCGCGCACGCACACACACACACTCGCATGCGCACACACACGCACAGACACACACACACACACTCGCATGCGCACACACACGCACAGACACACACACACACGCGCACAGACACTCAAACACAGGCACACAGACACATGCATGCACACACACACACAGGCACACAGACACATGCACGCACACACACACACACACACACACACACGTACACATAAATGGGTATCCAGAGTGTGCTTCTAACATAATTGTTTTCAAATTTTCATAGGCTTCTCATTTCCAGTAATGACAACAGTTAGTTACCGATGGCGTTGTTGCTTTACATTGTTAATGTAAATCAATGTGATCAATATGCCTCGACATCCAAAGTGGACATCAGCAAGAGAAAGGGAGTGTGTAAGGATGGAGAGAACGAGAGAAGATGAAGGAAGGGGGGGGGAGAGACAGCAAGAGACAGAGGGAGAGAGAAACAGAGACAGAAGCAGTCCTGCTGTTCTTGCATCTTCTCCAGGATCTTATTAACATGGGAAACCCATCTCTCCCCCAACAAACCCGACCCTGAAACACAACAACCACACTCATCACAGTACAGCAACACACACACGGTCACACACACATGCACTCTCTCACATACACACACACGCTCACACAAATACACGTGCAAATACCGACAGACACACACTCAGACAAACACATTCTCAGACATGCGTGCACACACACCGGCAGACAAACAGACACACAATCCTTGTGTGCACGCGCACAAAAAAAGATATGCAGGTGCCCGCACGCACAAACACCCACACAAACGCAGGCACGCACACAGCAGCCAAGGAGCGGAGGAAGAACAGGTGTGCGAGAAAGTCTTCTGACAGGAGAAACACAATCTTAAGCTTCCTCCGTCTCCGCATAGCAACGGAGCCTCGCCGTGCAAGCCAAGACGCAGGCTTGGGTTTCTACAGACGTCCCTGACAATAGCGTCCAGTCCACTCAGAGAAATACCAATACATCAGGGCAAAACAAAACCGGCCACATTTTCACCGTTCTGAAAGCGAAACGATAACACTTCAATTCAGACACACAAACATCAGAGCTGGCCTCAAAATGTTCTTACTGCAAGCATTCCGACTTCCACTCGGAAACGAGACCGGTATGAAAATGTGGTTCAATTGGCGGACGCGGCTAAACAGCCCCGCTCGCCCGGCGTGGAAATGAACGGGTGTCACGTTAAACGCGGCATCACTGGGGGGCATAGCTGGGGGGCACAGCTGGGGGGCATAGCTAGGGGGCATAGCTGGGGGGCATAGCTGGGGAGCATAGCTGGGGGGCATAGCTGGGGAGCATAGCTGGGGGGCATAGCTGGGGGGCATAGCTGGGGGGCACAGCTGGGGAGCATAGCTGGGGGGCATAGCTGGGGGGCATAGCTGGGGGGCACAGCTGGGGAGCATAGCTGGGGGGCACAGCTGGGGAGCATAGCTGGGGGGCATAGCTGGGGAGCATAGCTGGGGGGCATAGCTGGGGGGCACAGCTGGGGAGCATAGCTGGGGGGCACAGCTGGGGATCATAGCTGGGGGGCATAGCTGGGGGGCACAGCTGGGGGGCACAGCTGGGGAGCATAGCTGGGGGGCATAGCTGGGGAGCATAGCTGGGGGGCATAGCTGGAGGGCATAGCTGGGGGGCACAGCTGGGGAGCATAGCTGGGGGGCACAGCTGGGGAGCATAGCTGGGGAGGCCGGCCGCTGAACGCACGGCATCCCAAAAGCGCGGTCTCTCCCGCCCCGGAGCACGGACGGCCGTGACCCACCCTGCGTTCCCAACCCCGCCATTCAGCGCCGCGGGAATCAATCCCACCCTGCGTTTCCAATCCCGCCATTCAGCGCCGCGGGAATCAATCCCACCCTGCGTTTCCAATCCCGCCATTCAGCGCCGCCGGGATCAATCCCACCCTGCGTTTCCAATCCCGCCATTCAGCGCCGCCGGGATCAATCCCACCCTGCGTTTCCAATCCCGCCATTCAGCGCCGCCGGGATCAATCCCAGCCTGCGTTCCCAATCCCGCCATTCAGCGCCGCGGGGATCAATCCCAGCCTACATTCCAGCTCGACCTGGGCTAAATCCAACCACGGGGCGCGTGTGCATGCGCGTGAGGATGGCTACACGTGTGTGCGTGCATGCTTGTGAGAGAATGGCAGGACGTGTGTGAGTGGCCGGCTAGATGCGTGAGTGCATTAGTGTGTGTGTGTGTGTGTGTGTGAGTGCATGTGTGCATGTGTGCGTGCAAGCATGCATGCAAGAATGGGTAGACGTGTGACCCCTAGATTCCATTACACACCCCGGCTACTGTTACCAGTGGGAGGATGCGCTGTGCTGCAGATGTCACATTTTCCACGCGTGTTTTGAAAGGTTGCTTCCGCCCATACAGCCAGCCAGAGGCCTGACACACCTCACCCCCCTCAGGTACAGACACCTGTACCGGCCCACGGCCGAGGGGCAGCCAAAACCACGCCGGAGGGGTCAGCAGCCCTGGACCCAGAGCCAGAGCCAGAGCCAGAGCCCCAGCACCTGCAGCCCCGGGCCCTGGTGTGTGATTAGACGTAGCCATCCCGTCCCCCTAAAACCGTCCCGACCTCAGGTGACGCTAGCGCTAACTATGCCACCCATCTGGGCGTGAGGGCCACAGAGGCAGCACTGGCACGGTCCAAGTTTAAATACCAGACCACAGAGCGCACACGCACGCTAGAGGCATCGCTAAAACAGCACGAGCCCCCCAGCAGCCCCTCGGTCTCAGGGCTTTAAAGTGAAACGGAAACGGGCAGCCGAGCCGCTCTCCAGCACCAGGACTCCAGAGCGCCGCTCCCCGGCACCGCACAGGAACCGCCTGCAGCACGGACCCGAAACCAACGAGGACCCGCGCGGCGACCAGGAACGCAGCACTGACGCGCGGGAGGGGGAGAGAAAGCGGGGCGCCCTGGAACATTTCCCAAAACCGTTGCCTTGGAAACAAACAGGGAAAAATGGGTACGGCCCAACAGCAAGAGAGTCTGACCCCCCCAAACACGGAGAGGAGAAGGTCGCAAGTGGGAAATGCAGTACTGAGATAAAATACATTTCCCATGAGTCAATGCGTTTACAGAGATACCACATTTTATTTCCCTGATTCTCAGATTTTTCGGAGATGATTTTATAATTCTTCTTTCGGAGCGAAACGGGAGCCGACACCGGCGCGGGTTTGGCGGGCGCAGCCCGTTTAATTTGAGTGCCACGGAGACGCCCCCCTCCACACCTGCCGTGGCACGGACTCCGGGCGCGGCACCAGGTTCCGTCTGGGCGGGGCCCTCGGGGCTCATAAAGGTCACACGTGAGCTGCGGAAACGGCAGGAAGTGAACGCTGCGCGCGGCGAACTCGCCGTAAAGCGGACCTGATTGTCTCGCTGTCTGTACCTGCTCTGTTACCTGCAGGGAAAATAACTGCCAGGTGTGTCTTGTTTACGAGGTGCGTGATAAACGTCCTCGAAAAGCGAAACAAAACGCAGGGCAGGCAACGAGAAGCGGACGGGCAGTTGAGTCCTAAACAGGTCAGCGGTCCTGCCCAGACCATCATCCTCCTGGATGGGGCGGGGGGGAAAAAATCTGATCAGACCACTCGCCCCATGTCATATAAACGGCACTGGAGACTTAACCCTTACTCCATGTAAACCATACTGGCGACTTAACCCCTTATTCCATATAAACAACACCGTTGACTAATCCCCTTCCCCATATAAACCGCACTGGGGACTAATCCCCTTCCCCCATACAAACCGCACTGGGGACTTAACCCTTACACCATATAAACCGCACTGGTGACTAAACCCCTTACACCATATAAACCACACTGGTGACTAATCCCCTAATTACATACAAACCACACTGGTGACTAATCCCCTCTCCCCATATAAACCGCACTGGTGACTAAACCCCTTACACCATATAAACCGCACTGGTGACTAATCCCCTCTCCCCATGTAAACCACACTGGAGACTAATCCCCTTCCCCCATATAAACCACACTGGTGACTAATCCCCTCTCCCCATATAAACCGCACTGGAGACTAATCCCCTCTCCCCATATAAACCACGCTGGAGACTAATCCCCTTCCCCCATATAAACCACACTGGAGACTAATCCCCTTCCCCCATATAAACCACACTGGAGACTAATCCCCTCTCCCCATATAAACCACGCTGGAGACTAATCCCCTTCCCCCATGTAAACCGTGGTAGTAGAGCAGAACTGAATCCTGAGCCAGCGCATCTGGCGGTAAAAGGCGAGATGGATCTTTTTCCGCCAAACGCAGACTCCCACACAAACCCCCCGGGTGCAGAGAGCCTGGCCCGTCCCTCCCCATGGAGGAGCCCATCCTAACTGCTCTGGGAGGGCGGGGGGCGGGGGGTGGTGGTGGTGTCCGGAAAAGAAATGAGATGTGGTATCTATATATCCGCGACCTCTGTTTGACTCCGTCCCCCCCCACCCGTGGCCCGGCAATGACCCCCTATTAGAGTGAGCGAGCGAGCGAGAAAGAGAGCGAGTCAGGGCTGTGTGTGAATGGAGCACAACAGCATAGTGCACACACACCTCTCTTTAGCGGGGGCAGGGCTGCAACTGTGGATGGACGCAGACGCCACCCCCCCCCCCCGCCACCACCCTAACCACGCTGCACCTGCGTGCAGCCTGCCCCCCCCCGGCCGAAACGCTAGCCTGCCTCCATACCAGTTAAATACGCTTGTTTCATATTTTAAACGGAGCTCTTCAAAACGCATTCCACTGCATTACAGGTACAATTAGGCATTTAACTGATGCTTACACAGACTTACAGCTTGCAACATTATTTTAAATACTACCATTCCTACAGCTAGATATCTTTTCAGAAGCATTTTCGTTGAAGTACCTTCGCTTATGGATAAGGCTGTGCCCCACCTGGGAATCAAACCTGCAACCACCGAGTTACAAGCATCGTCCGGCACTGTATTACACTGCCACCCAAAGCAAAGTGAGCTGCCGAAATATGTGACTACTGTTCCAAACGTTTTTTTCTTTCTTTTTCACGATGTTGTGAGTAGTTTCACCGCACGCTTGACCTCCCAGGAGCCGGACTCTGGAGACAGATGGTTCGGGGCGAGGCCTGTGACAAATTAAGGCCCCGGCAGTCGCGCGGCGGTTTGGGTTTCTCCCGACTGTCTCCGGCTGTAAAGAGTCTCATTCCGGAAAGGCCCGTCTGTCGAGTTTGAGCGGGCCGGCCGGCGTTCCACACGGCGAAACGATAAACGTGCGAGAGTCCGAGAACACGAATCCGCACGGCGATCCCCAAACAGCCCTTTCTGCAGGGCTGCCGACAGCCGAGCCTGGAAAGAAGCCAGCGGAGACCGGACCGAGGATCTGAAAAGAGGGAGGCGGCCTTTTTTTTTGTCCTCCGGTTGCGAGTCAGGGGAAGTGTGACCGCGCGCAGGACGAACTGCGCAGCTGCGAGGGACCTGCGCAGGAGGGCTTGCTCGGGACGGCGGAGCGCAGACGCTCTCCGGACTCTGAGGCCGCGCGGCCTGCAGGAGGGTCTGGGTGCAGACGGCTCAAAGCGGGCGCGGGAAATGCGCGTCGCAGGAAATGCGCATGCGTCGCAGTAACGGGCTGCACACGGCTAAGCAGAGCCGCTGACACTCAATATGGCGGGCGTCTGAGCGCCCGTCCTCCCGCGGGCTCTGGGGTTTGATTGGCTGAGGAGACGAGCGTGTGGGCGGAGCCCCCGGCAGCACAACTGTCTGCTGGATTTTGGCGAGCGGGCACGCCTGTTGGCGCCGTGTCTGTGCGGGGGGAGGGGGGGGGGGGGGGGACAGTAGACAGCCCTCTTCCTGCTTCGCCTCTCTCCTCCCCCTTTCCTCTCCTTCGCGCTCTTCCCTCGTTCCCTGAAAGGGTGCTGCCATGTGCTGGGCGGGGACCGCGGGCGTCCCACGTGACTCCGCCCCCCCCCCCTGATTCCTATTCCTGGACTGCAGCCCTGTCGACCGGCCACAGCCTGCCCTGCTCCTCGCTCTCTCACTCGCTCGCTCGCTCTCGTGCAGCCACGGGCCTCTGTGAGAAAGGGAAACCAAAACTCCACACGCTGGTCTCCCGCTAACGCTAACGCTAACTCCGCTCGGGTTCCCCCGGAGCTCCGCTCGGTAAAGAGCCACGTGCCGTTCTTCCGTCGGAGAGACACGAGACTGTCGACGACAACAAAGCAGGGAAGCCCTCAAAAACGCGCCTTTTCACAGCGTTTGCTTAAAATGTACACAAAGAAAATTTACTGCTGAGACGTTTTCAAATTTCAAAGGCCACTGCTGTGAAGAAACTCCAAGGCATTTATACGCCTAAATAAAAACCTCTACCTGTACTTCACAAGAAAATCACAAAGACTTCAGAGTTACGCACCGACTGCTCAGTCAGACAGGGTATGAAACTCGAAGTAGAGTATTTTCAATAAACACATAATTGCATCAAATCCAGCTCCTTGTTCTCGCCGAGGCAAACAAAGGAGCATTCAATGGAGAAGGGCTACACTTTCCATTGATAGAACAACTCAAAAGAGCTCCATAAAAATTAGGCAAGCGGCATGTCTCAGCAGGACTCCGCAGAAAGCCATTTGGAAAAGACGGTTTCACGCAAAGAAAGCCCAGAATAAAATCAGCCTGCACAACAGGCCACAGAGAGTGCGTCACCAAAACGTACCATTCAGAAGGGTGGCTGGGAAAATAAAAATCCCTTCTATTCGAGACCATGACACCGACGGTGCGATCGCCAGTCATTACCTGAGGGCCGAGGTTATGCTTTAGCCTTGTTTATGTCATTTGATGCATATCTGTTGAGTGTGCTCAACATTGCTTACCTACCCGAGATGGTCTTAATCTGACCAATCACATCAAAGTTTGTGCTGCTGAGCCTTACTCCCACTGTAAAAAACTTCAATACACACAAAGTTTCCCTAGTTCCACTTTCAAAAGTGCCAAGAGTCAAGATTTCCAGCTAACGGTGTCGATCACAATTTTGCTCCTGAAACTAGCCCGCGAGCGCTAACAAACCGTACAGCGGACCTGGGAGTTCCACCTGGACACTGAAAGGAGGACGACTTCCTGTTTTGCAGCCTCCCGACCTGAGGAGGCGGGGCTTAGTGTGAAAAGAGCGTGCGGAGTCACAGGGTGAGGTGAGGCGGGGCGGTACAGGGTGGGGGGAGGGGGTGTTTTTGGCCTCTTACCTTGTCCTTCTCGTGTGGCAGCAGGCGGACGGGCGGGAGGGAGTCCAGCGACATGTTGAAGGGCCCCTCGGGCTGCGGCCCCCGGCCGCTGAGGCGGTACAGGGGCCCCTGCTTGAGCAGGCGCCCGTGCGCCATGGCGCGCTTGACGGCCACGCGCAGCTGCTGGTGGAACACCACGGGCCCCATGGAGCTGCTGCCCGACAGGTAGGCGGCCACGTCCGCCTGGCACTTCAGGAAGCGCTCGATGCTCTTCAGCGTGGAGCCGCCCGGCTCGTGGAGGCCCTCCAGCGCCCGCTTGATCAGCTTGTTCCAGTCCAGGCCCGGCTTCCGGCCCGGGTGGCCCCCGCCCCCTCCTCCTCCCCCCCCGGGCCCGCCCCCTCCCCCTCCCCCGCCGCTCCGGGGCTTGGGGAAGGCCAGGCGGCCCGGGTTCTCGGGGTCCTTGTAGGAGTTGAGCCCCTTGTTGGAGACCTTGAGGATGGAGCCGTCCTTGACGCTGAGCTCCAGCTGCTGCAGCACGGTCTTGCGGTCCAGCCCGTGGGACATGGACACGGCATTGCAGATGCGCTCCTCCGAGGGCCTCTGCTTCTGCTTCTTCACCTTCTTGATGGCCTCCAGGATCCAGTTGGTGTACAGCGGGTTGGCCAGCTTCACCATGGCTGACGGTTGGCTGCTGCTGCTGCGGCGTCGGCCCGACGACACGCCCATCCAGGAAGCGTCCCGCGTCCCGCGCCCGGGTCCCGCACACGGGCCACCCGCTCCTCCTCCTCCTCCTCCTCCTCCTCCTCCTCCGCCCCTCCTCCTCCTCCTGCTCTCTCTCCTCCGCCGGGCGACTATCCTTTGTCCCGGGGACGCACTAAGAGTCCCTCGCAGCCCGGCAGGAAGCAACTCACCATAGCACAGGCTCCCCCCGCCCTCCCCCCCCCCCAAAAAACGCCGACCGGACCGGCACCGCCCGCGCCCCCTCTCCCAGCTGGGCCGGCGGGAGGGCTCGGGAGAAGACGAAGAGCGACGGGGCTCTGCTCTCCGACCGCCGCCGCTGTGCGCCGTGCGTGTCCCCGAAAAACCCCCCGCTGGCGGGCCTACGGGCAGGCTGCACCAGCGCTCTCCCACAATGCAAAGCGCCTGCACACAGGAGCCTCAGGCGCCAAACCGCAAACCTGCGGCTTTAGTTCCCCTTTCTTGGCGACAGGAGAAACTGTACCAAAACAAAATATTTTTTTTTTTAGGCCCGATGTATTTTAGTGCTGACTGCGAAACGCGGTTTCAGAACCCTGGTCTCCGCTGGGGGAGTTTAGGGAGGGGCCGCAGTCGGGTGGAAGAAGTCGATTCTGGAAAGTTCTTGTGCAGGTTCCCGTGGAGGAAGTTGATGGAAGCGAGTTCTCTCGGCGCGGCGCTGGGTTGCTCCGGTTCTCCTCCTCCTCTGCCTCCTCATCCACCTGTCTCTCTCTCTCTCTCTCTCCCTTCTTTTTTCTCTCCTCTCTTGGCTGCTGTGGAACAGATATCTCACCCCAGGGAGCAGCGTGGGCTGATCACCTTCATGCCGACTGCGTTTCAGCAGCACGCGTACCCTGCAGAAACACAGCAAGCACATACCGCGGTCAGTACTGCACGCAAACATGCACGCACACAAACACAGACAAAGACAGACAAAGCACACAGACACGCCGTGAGGCCAGTAACGCATGCATGCATACGCATACACAGACACACAAACCGTTGGGTTAGTAAGGTGTGAACGCACATGCACACAGTCACAGACATAGACCACAGGGTTAGTCTCACACACACACACACACACACACAGGTCTGTAACTCTGCTCATCTCTGGCTGACGTAGTGCTTGCCTACCATGGGAAACACACTTCTGTAAGTCCCTTCAGTGACTGCCAAAACAACCACATTGCAAAGCGTAAATACAGAGTAAACTCAAGTTACTTATTCAACACAGGAGCTGTCCATCCCTCCACACAGCAGGGTCAGGTTCACCAGACTCAAGTCACACGCCCCCCAGCCTGCCGCTAGGACCCCACAGTCTCAAATGGGAACACTCCGGAAAAGTCAACAGTTTAACTCACATGCTGAATGTGGTCCTACTCATTTTTTAAAAAAGCAATACCGTCTGCAACTTAGGAAATTATGTGCTACGTTGAAGATCTGCATGCAAATCTACAGGTGACACCGTCCCAAACATGCAGTCAATGCCCCCTACAGAACAAAAAAACGCGGCACGCTCATTACACCCAGCGAAGGGACACTGAAGCAGCACCCGTGCAGGAGCCGCTTGCGGAAGCAATCAATCCGGAAGCACGGCGGACACAGACCCCGCTGCATCACCTGGAGCAAGCGTGGTTCACCGCACGTGCCCGGACACCATCGTCCTACCACCCCATGGCAGGTTCACGGTCAGCTCACATTACTGCCCATGCCCGGCTCCTGTCTGCAAAGAGGGCGCTTTTTCCGTGCTCGCCCTAACCAAGTTCGTTCCCCTACCCGTCTGTTCTGCATGCCACACCTGCCCTGCTCATTCACTTCAAAGGAGCACCTTCAGCAGGTTTGTGCAGGTAACTAGGAGACCCTGAACTACATTTCCCAGACTCCCCAGTGGACATAACTTCTTAGAAAGCGTCAATTTAACAAAACACGGTACCAGACAACTATGAATTGCTCAAACTAAAACAGTTTCATGTAAAGGCAACAGATTTTTTTAAAAGCAACACATACACACAAACACACATGGCAAATGTTTTGTGTACTTCATCGCAATTTGTGAGGTCACTTCCAATAAAATTGCTACAACCCTACCGGCTGACAGCAAACCTAAATGCGTCCGCTTTCAAAACCTGGACAGCAGCCCTATGAAGTTCCAGCGGCGTTTTTAAATCTGTCACAAATCAAAACAGTAAAAGCCCACGTATTTGTCTGTTTGTAGTAGGGAAATGGGAACCGATTAATGACTAACCAGCAGAGCATGGCTCACTTGTACTTTCAATTTCAACTTACTGGTCATCAAAACAATATTGAGCTGCATAATAATCGTTTTAAAAAAAAAACACTAGACAAGATCAAGGAAACAAACCTTCTCAAAATCTACAGCTGCACGTCTGAACATTGTTCACAACGGTAATCTCTAGCCCGTGCACAGCTAGTCGTGTGGCTATATTTACAAACCCGCTTGTTTTTTGGGCTTTGGGCTGCAAGTGCAATATTTCTGTGACTTTACAAAATAACACAGCTGTCTATGACAATCACATGCATAATCGAAAACACAAACACAACAAAATCGTGATTTCTTAAATCTGTTTTCATCGTCCTCTACCGGGACGATGGGTCTACCATGCACATACACGCACACATACACACTGTTTACATATTGCCAGCTAGCTAATGTTACACTTCTAGTCAGATAGCAGGCTACTAACCTTTCGAAACAAGATTCAACCCATGCGAATTAGCTATCAAAAATAGAGGGAAACGTGCAGCACATGATCGGAGAAATAGTACCTCGATCCAATCAACAATGACGTGATTCCAACAACGCCCGAGGTTTCAAACAATAACAGGCAACCCTCGCACGGGCAGTTTTCCATTTAGCTTAGCTCGCTACCCACTGAGAGATCGCGGTTGCACGGCCTACAAAGACACAATGTACTGGTGGCCACTGAAGGTGTCTGCCTGTTCCAGAAAAATACGGATTTCTTCTAAACTAGCGGCGGACGATATGGTGGTTCGGCCTCGGTCTAAGCCTCGGTTATGAGTACAAAACCTGCCCGCTTGTCGCGTCCCAGCACACGGCTGGCTAACTCCCCCCTCCTCCTTCCACTTCCTTCCTCCCTATATCACCCACCCTCCCACGTAGCGCCTGCGGTGCGGTGAAGACAAGGCCGTTGGAGCGAAGTAGGCCTCGGCTCACTCGCGCCCCCCCTCTCCACCACCGCCACAACCACCACCGCCAACCCCCCCGCGCCCCCCCTCACTCTCTTCATCTCTCCGTACCCCTTTCCCTCTACCTCTCGCGGTTCCCAGAAAGCCAGGACGGGTCCAGCTAAGGTTTGTAAAGGGTAGGGTCGGAAACCCCCCGAGAAATATGCCCCCCATCCCTCGCTACTCACCGGAATTTCGAGTCGAGTTGCCGGGGAGGATGTGCCAAAAATCATTCGAAACAGAGACAACAACAAGACCAAAAATGCAGCCAGAGACCAGAGGCTCCAAAGCTGACGCCATCTTTGAGTGAAACAGGAGCTCGGCTGGTGGGGGAGGGGGAAGCAGCTCGGGCCAAGGGAGCGTCTGCATCGTACAATCCGTGCACACAGTGGAGAGGCCAGGAGAGAGGTAGCAAGGGGCGGGTGTGGATAAGGAGGCTGTAACTGTGAAGGGTGAATATCTGTTGTACACATGAAATGGAAGAAAAGGACAGATGGTGAAGCGGAAAAAAGGATAGGTGTCTCGCTTTCTCTGGTGTGCACGCACACAGCGATACGGGAACGTTAGGGACCGTCTGAATTTTTCCTGCAGCTGGCGACGTGGTAAGAAAAAAAATCAAAGCAACGGATTGTGGTTTTAATGTTAGAGGGTATTTAAAGATCAAAGGGAGCCCCCTCCATTCCTTCTGTTTGGATCGACATTGCATCGCAGACATCCCTCTTTTTGTTAGAGCTAGCGAGTGAACTGATGCCTCCTTTAAACAAATAGCCCGCTTGCTCAGTAAACAAGCTTGCTAACTGGCGTGTTTATTAAAGTGAGCTCCCCCGCACACATTTAAGGTCGGTTTGTTCCATTCAGACGGATGATAATGTGCAATACCTGCTGTGTGCAATACACACACACGTCCTTTCCCGCCCGTATTCCGCATTTCACAGGCGTGCCTCTCAGGCATTAGCTATCTGAAGTGATAAGATTAAACTAATTAGATAACTGCTCCACATGCTATGAGGTCAGGGAAGTGTCTGAAACGCTCTTTAATCTGGTGCGTGCGTTATCTGAATAAATATATAATCAATGTTTACATATACCAAGTTCATTAAATATCCTACATTTTGAATGAGGTATAGGCTACTATCAATTTGATATTTTATTCCCACTCAGAACATTATACCAGAATGCGTTTTTCTTGCTGATGTAGCGAAGGTCAAAGTATATAAATAAATATAATGCATTATTATATAATTGTGTTATATATTACTATATAATATGCATAGTACAAATTTAACAATCACTATGGACACATACAATTAAGTGTTTTTTATGTTAATAAAGCTATCTTTGTGTTAACAAAGCAACAAATAAACCATTTAAATAGGCTACATGAATAATCATGAATACAATGTATTATATTCTAAGGATTTTGGAAATAAAGCATAATTTGTTCTTGATTATATAAATTGGTGTATAAGTGTTACTGCATGTTACTTGCTTTTGTTTCAAATACTTAATACACGCCACTTGTAGTGACTGATTTTCTCTGTTGATAGCACTCTTTGCATGACAATGGTTAATGATTTAATAAAATTCATAAGACTATATTCTTTGTGTGCTTCCAGAACCGTCTGTCACTTCACTACCCATTAATAATACCAATACTACTCTAGAGAAAAGCTCTGAGTGCAACCACAAAAACAAAGTATTGAAGGGTTGTCTGAATGAATGGGAGATCATCTATTAGGCTCTGATTTGTATCACACACACAACTTACGTGTTGTAATTAAGAGAACTGCATCAATGCACAGAGAGCTAATTTGAATGCATACCACTTCCTACAGTTTTTAAGTTTCATAACTACGCATTTCAATGCATTCTAAAATAAAAGTATGACATTAGTGGAAAATGCTTAGTCCACACCAGGATATCCCTCTGGCCATCCAGGAAAACATCCGTATGTGTGGTTTTGTTGCTACAACCAAATTCCTAGTTAATTAGGTTAATTGAGCTTTTTATTTGAGTAAAAAAGAAAAAAAAATTAATAATGAAGCAGAGGACCCAAAGCTCTAGGGAAAAGACTGTTACTGTATCACATTTCAATTTCATGCAGACTCACGCATTTGCTATTTAATTCATTGGATGCTAGTGTAGTGCCTGCAACAACTTAGCTCAGAAATGACCAGGTTCTCTTAATGGCGGGTCAGTGAAGGATGATTGCTGGTCAGTTGCACCTACATAGTAACCAGCAAAAAGGAAATGGGTTTGAAGGCATCGTTAAACGGACCGTAAAAACAGAATTGTGCACTAAACAGTAATAATTACTTTGTCATTTGGTTAATTGCAGTTAGTTTTAAAAAAAAATCGTATTAGCATTATCGCCTTTGTGGTATCCATCTTTGTGCTTCACAAATGTGCACTATAATGTCATATCAAGGTAATCTCGGTCATGATGGTGTACTGAATAAGTGAGTGATTGCAGTCAATCAGTTCAATGTTGCAGAGGGACAAATTGTGCACAGTTCCTGTTGGGGGGTTGGGAAGAGGGGAGAGGTTTTTGTTGAGTGCTGTGCAGATAGCTTGGTCCGCTACGGCTGCTTTTGTCCGTGTGAACCAGGGAGCTTCCTGCTGTGACTGGCACACCGCCAAGCCCCAAAACCCCAACCCCACCGCTAGCTCTCTCTCCCTCTCTCTCTCTCTCACACACACCCATCCTGGAATGGGCTGAAACACACAACGGAAATTTCCAGGCCTGTCCAGCTTAGGCTGAAACCCCCCACCCCCACAACCACCTCCCCTCCCCAAAACACCCCCACCCTCACCCATCCCCCATTCCCTTCCCCTCCTCAATCCAACAGGGACAGACAGCAGCTGGAAGGTGAAGTGCGTTCGGCCTGCAGGAGACAAAAAGCCTGGGGCTCGCCTGGACACTGACCCTCCAGCCTGAGGTTTGGGCCAGCTCTTATCACAGCTGAAGTGCAGAGAGTACCACCTTTCTCCACCCACCCACATATGTACAATCCCCCCACAAAAATAAGTGCCCTTCAACCAAGTTCTTACCAAGTCTTTTGTTAGCATGGCTCTTAAAAAAAAAAAAAAAAAAGATTACATAATCTTATACAGAAGTGCCTACAAGTGCACTCTTTTGAACAAACGTCTCACTGAAACACAGGAAGGATTGAGTAATAGGAAACTGATTGTTTATTTTTGTATCCTGTTACCTTAAAAGAACTCATAAATATATTTTCAATCCATAAGCAGGCAATTGGAATTATAAAAGAAATGTAACAAAAACTAGCAGTTCCTGGTTGCTTTAAGGTCCTAAGGTCTTTGTTGATAAGGTGAGGAGTGGTTTTACGCAGGCTTCAGTAACAATGACAATGGCCTACTTCCTTAACATGATAGTCTCCACAATTCTTTTAGCACACCTACTTTCTCTGTGAAAGCGAACAAGCTCATATTCCTCTTCTCAGTGACCACATGGTATCAAACTCACTTGGCTCACACTAATCCCATAAAATGCCCAATTACAATGTACTACTTTTTTTTTTTTTTATCACACAGGCAAGATACTTTTTTTGGCATCTGTAAGACCAAATCCAGCCAGTGGATTTTATTTTGCCTTAACGGTCTCTCTTCCACGAGTGGAAACTCTTGTCAGTTGGTCACTACCCACTGCAGGCATGTATCTCTGAGACGGGGCTAAACCACGTAGCAGAGGTTCCGCATTAATGCAGATTGTTCACGTTGAAGTGCAGAGAGGTCGTGGCGTTCGAAAAGTTCAAGAGGACACCGGAGCACCGTCATGCTACAGTTCATCCGTAGTGCAGCAGCCATGCTTTACCCTCAGGTCACCCCCTCAACCCCCCCCCCCCCCCCCCCCCGCCCCCCCGCCCCCCCCACTCCTTGTCCAGTCAGGTTGTGAACTCTGCTCACCCTGTCCTTTGCACAGTCGAGCTGTGGCCTCCTTTGGCCTCTGCGAAGCTGAGAGCGAGGCGTGAAGTGTGTCTGGAGAAAGTTCCGGAACAGAAGCGGCGACTTTCCGCGCGGAAAGGGCCGGAATGGAAGCGTTTGCCAGGTGGGGTGCACCTGAGGTGACACGGCCGGCTGGACCCCCCCTTTCTGCGTGCCACGGGGGCAGCCGGAGGGTGCGTGTCCTCCGCAGCTCAAGCAGGCACCAGCTGGTCACTCCTCACTCCCTCCATCTCCTTCTGGGTCACTACCCCCCCCCACCCCCAAACCACAAATATTTTTCTTTCCAATGACTTAACGTCGCACCCCCCATTCCTCAAACAGCTCTCTGTTCAAGGTGCCGTCTTGCAATGGGCAGGTTCTTCTTTAAACCGAGGTCTTTAATCTCCCTCTGCTCTTAAAAAATGCTTTTCTCCACGAATTTGCAACACCCAATGGCATACAGGCTCGCTCATGCTGCGATCTGTGCGAATGATGCGCGAGAGTGTGGACGAGCACGCGCTCTCCTCTGAAGTACGATGTCGCCGGCTGCTTCTTTCCATACTGCAGCTTTGCTTGCGCAAACACGAGTTGGTGACAGGCACACCAAGAGCCAGACCGCAGACGCCCGCTCGACCAACAGGGGTCGCTAGAGAGGGCGACACAACCACCGGCTACGCGTCGCCTTGCGGCGCTGCCGGCTGAGGACCCGCCCAGCAGCGGAGGACTTTAACCGCAATGTCTGCCGCCAGCTCTCTCCGCCACACCGAGGAGGGTAACCGCGACCCGAGACCCGAGAGTGCAGCAGCTGCCATTTGCGCGAGGAGCGTAGCACAGTGGGTAAGGAACTGGGCTTGTACCCGAAAGGTCGCAGGTTCGATTCCTGGGTAAGGACACTGCCGTTGTACCCTTGAGCAAGGTACTTAACCGGAATTGCTTCAGTATGTATCCAGCTGTATAAATGGATACAATGTAAAATGCTGTGTAAAAGTTGTGTAAGTCGCTCTGGATAAGAGCGCCTGCTAAATGCCTGTAATGTAATGTAATGAGCGTCAACTCACTCCTTTCAAACGCGGCATGAAGAATCTTCTCTCTCGCCATCGCTGCAGTCTCACCCCTCGCACAACACATCATCGGCCGACCCACATCATACCAGAACACAGTTCAAATGCGTCCCTTCAACAGAATGAGGGTTGGCCTATACTTACCTGTCAGTTCTTTGCACAGACCGTGTAGGCCATACGGTGATCTCTTGAGTCCGAGGGGTTTGGGGGAAAACGGTGGCTTGACTGTGTTCAATAGCATTAATCACCTGGTCTATTGGCAGCAGAGGATGTGAACTTTTTTTTTAGAGAATTCACTCTCTTTTTGCGAAGGAGAGGGAATGAACTTTTCCTGTCGTTTCACTATGACGAGCTTCCAGACCACCGCTGGTCTTAAGATTTAAACCGGCAGGAAGGCAAGGACCTGGGCCGCATCCAGGTCCTCCGAAGTGCTGTCCTCCCTTCCGTCTTCATTTGGCTGATCTGACGTGACCCCTGACTGTGGAGATGAGGCATCTGCCATATTGCCTTTCGCCTGTCACTGCAGACTTCGGTTTCTGGATGCAGGCCTGCAATTCTGAGAAGAAAAAATTTTCACCAGCTAAAAATGTCACGCCCAACAGGAGCTGCTGACCCGATTTAGAAGCCCTGCGCGAGACACAATCGGACACTTTTCCAGAGGGTTGCCAGTTTGAATCCTGGGTGACTTACTGCTGTTGTTACCTTGCTCAGTATTCTTAACCTTATTTGTGTTGCTGATGTATTCGTGAAGCCTCTAGTTTCTATTGTTCATTAAGTACATACTTTTCTTACTGTGTACAATGTGGCTCTGAAGAGGGGTGTGAGCAATTATTATAAATGATTGAAAAACAAACTCTCAACCACATTCAACACGAGTATTATTTGAATAGGAAGTGTTTGAGTGTCAATATTGGTTCTTGAAACATTGTGTGATCTCTCAGCTAAAGCCTCATTTACACTGCAGTTTGATTAGCCTGAATAATGATTTAATGTGCGCATTGTGGAATTATTTATTTTTTATTACGAGCTTTTTACAAACGATTCCCGAACTGTGGACCACTGGAGCAGTTTAAGAGGGTCATGAGATATTACATGTGCTTAATGTGCTTAACATTTCATGTAACTAACATACTGTAACACTAGTTCAACACGAGTTGCTAAATTGTACACACAGTTGTTTTGACACGCGCATAGTTTTTAAAAATCTCAATCTTGAAAACATTAAGGCTGCAGTTTAATAAGGTCAGGGGTCACAGACAGCGTTCGCTCATTAAGTAGGTCACGGCTTAAAAGGGCTGGGAACCATCGCCCTGTAACATGCCTACAGTTGGTTTAGGGATTTCCTTCTAAATTAAACCATCAAAGGTCTAAATCCTTTTAAAAATAATAATAAAAGCAGTGTCTGCCACCGGGGGAAATGGTTATAACACACGCCAACAGTGTTACACTAGCATTTTACTGCACCCCCCCCCCCCCACCTGAGTTACTGCAAAACCAGAGAGACACGAATGCTCGTCTACAAGCCTGGAGTCCCTGCGTTCACTAATCGAGGTTCTGCGCATTATCCTACGAACGTTTCCCCGACTCTTAAGAGACGGACGTGCGTGAAAGTGCCGGAACACTCCGCTTCCTTCCAGCGGCGGCGCGCGATAAAAACCTCGCAAGGTCAGCGATGATCGCAGAAGCGCAGACCGGCTGATTATTCGTGACGGGAAATTTCATACTCGCCCTTATTGGCCGGCGAGTGTTAAACGGTCAATGAACCACACGGGACGAGCAGATAGGCACTCCATTTGCTCCTGCTTTCCTAATTTTGTTTTTATTTCACATCCTCAACCACCCCACCTGCCCCCCCCCCCACCCCCCACCCCAATCCTAATGTCTAACCAGGCAAAAAAATAAAAAGAAAAACAAGGCAGGCCAGCGTTTATAATGGCGCTCATTAATGTCGTATTTTAAGAGCCGTGTGCTCTTTATGACGCGAGCGATCGCTGGCGGGATGGCGCTACCGTCGCTCAACGGTAACGGCGGGAGATTAATCCGCCGCTCCCTCTAAACGGGCGGGGCGCCGCCGGCCCTCGATCCCGCCGGCATACGCGGCGAGCCGCGTCACGAGCTCCAATGCGCAAGTAAACACCGCCATCAGGGTCAGGGCTAGTTCACTGTACAGGTTCACTGGCTGGCTGGCTAATGCTACTCTTTGGCATTTCACATAGGAACACATCAGCACAATTATCACCCCCCCCCCCCCCCCCACCCCGGTTGGAACCATCGCCCTGGCCTCTTTACACCCACCCGCCCCCCCCCCCCCCCCCCCCCCCCCCCACCACCACCCGCTCGTCACACGCATGCTGTGCGGAGGCAGAATGACGCTGCCTTACACATTAATAATAGATAAGGCTGCTCAACCACCCCCCCCCCCACCCCACCACCCCACCACCATGAAAAAATGAGAAGCAGCCTGTGGACGAGGCGGAGCGCTTCACCCACCAGCTGTGTGACCGCTCGGCCCGTTTCCCGCGTCCCCACAGCAGGCACGACTGCAGGCCGCTTCGCACGGACCGCAGCGATCGAGCGCAGTTCTGAGCTGCCATGGTCAGGACTGCACATATAAGGGAAAAATGGGGAAGGTTCCGGTGCCATGTCACCGGATAAGGGCCAAGAGAAGATGGTAAAATATTGGAAAGGAGCCCCCCCCCCCCCCCCTCAATTAAACAATGCCCCCCCAATTCTGCAATAATAGATACCAACCCCCACCCCAGGTCCATGGTCACAATCAGCAGTCAAGGGTGAGCCTGGCCAGGATCATATGAGAGAAATAAGCGTAGCTCCGCCTCCAACACACTTTCTCTTTAGGCGTTACAGTATGTGTGGTGATGTCAGAGGGCAGGAGAAATGGGAAAAGGTCACCCTGATTGGCCCCTGGGGAGCGACAGGAAGTGCGAGCAGGGACCGTGGGGGCCCCCCCCCCCCCGAGCCCTGACGGCGGGGGGGGGGGGGGGTTTCAAGCCCTGACTGCGAGGTCCATTTCAAAATGTACGGCTGCAAGTTTCACCTTCCTGGCCAAGAACTCTACCAAACACACCAAAAAAGACTCACTTTGAAGTTAATACATTTTTATTTTTTTTAAAAAACAGCAGATCTACACCCCATTTAATATTCCGCGAGACAAGTTCCACCATTTTATACCGAAGTTTCTCTGAAAGGGAATCCCTGCGTTTGAAGGCAGATACATTTTCTGTTTTTAAATGACATTTTTTTAAATATCCGTGGCCTCCCAGCGTCAGAACTTCATCTTGTGCACATTGAGGTTTTTAAAAAAAATTAAAATTTTTTTAATAGAATAAAAATAGGTCTGTGGTACATTAGTTTGCAGGTGTGTGAGTCTCCTGCTGGCCCTGTAGACGAAATTGACGGTAGTTCTGCTACCCCCATGTCCATGTCCGTAGGTCTTGGGGACCGTGTGGTGTGTCAGATTAACAGACTCGGGGACAGCTGGGGAGTGTGCGGGACGATGCGTGCGGTGCAGACGGGGGGGGGGGGGCAGCCAGTGACACAGAGAACCACAACAGAAAGAACTGGACCCCGGCCTTTACACACACACACACACACACACACGCGCACACACATACGCACGCACGCACACACACACACACAAAAACTCTTCTCCCTCCAGCTGTCAGCTAGCCTTCTATCCCATGGGGGGTTGCCACGGTGACAGGAGGCCACATGTCTTGGGGGCGTCGTCTTGGTCAAAGGACCCTATTGTTCTTGAGCTAAGCCGTCTTCGCTGTGCCCGTCTGTTGGGGAGGTGGCGGGGGGGAAAGGAGGGGGTTCACACCCTGACACACACAGTGAAAACACTCACACTTGTGAGAAGATACTGCAATACGACTCACAATGACAAAAATTCACCACGGAGAAGCACAGCCACAACAAAAGAAAACCAGGACGCACTTTTAAAGTTCAATAGAAAGAGACGATGATGTATTTGTATGTAGGACACATTCCAATTAAAATATCAAGTAACGCTGATATACATAAATTAACCCACCCAACCAACTACAGCCAGCAGTCCAGTGTGAAAATGAAAATGGCTTCAGAACATTTCATAATTTAAAAAAAACTAACAAACAAAAAAACCAATAAAAACAAAACTTTCAACTGGGGAAGAGGGGGACAATGTCACCTCAAGGGGGAGACAAAAAAAAAAAACAGAAAATCACAGGGAGATTTTGATGCAGCCCATGCAATCTCACCGTCTCCACCAGATGGAGACACACCACCACGATTGTGCTCTTTGGGATGGCCGTGATCAAAACCTAAACAAAGACCGCTGACAAAATAAAACCAAACATTTTAGAGCAGAAAAAATGTAAAATCTGAACTGAAGGGTGAACCTACTGGCCTGAACAGTCCTCACCTGGTCCACACACGTCTGAGTTCAGCGCTCCCACGTCCAGCAGCGTGGTCAACTCTAATTTTACAGTTCTGGCAAGTAACGACTGAGAGGTCTCCAGTCATGGCCTCAAATAACTTCTGGGGAGGGCGGGGGGGGTGGGCGGGGACTGTGTACACTAGAGAGAGAACTTCAGTAGTGCCTAAGAGACTTCACTAGACAGGGACAAGCCTTCTGGATAGAATAACATTTTATGACTCAAATGATTTCCCCAAAAACATTATTTACCACTGAAGCAGGTTAATCAAACACATCTGTCTGCTAGCGCTGTTCGTGAGAGGATTGAAAACCGGCTGCATTTTTTCAGTCGCTGATAAGCCAAATCGTTTAATGCTCATTTAAAACCATTTGATAGGCTTATGTCATTCACTACGCCCACGTTAGCCAACCCGTGCACTTGCAATAAGGGCTACTGAGCCTCTGCTAACTGCTAAATCACGGCAGCTGTTTCAAGTGCCTTTTGGACAAAACAAAGCAGTTCCCCCCCCACCCCCCCCCCCCCCCACAACCCCCCTCCCCACGCAGATCCGATTTCATGGACGCGAAACAAGCACACTCTGCCAGAGACTGTTATCCATCACTTCAGCTCTGACTCACAGTCCGCGCGACAAACTCCCTCCCGCCACAGAGCGTCCGTTGCCGTGGCACTCGTGCTGAAAAACTGCAACAGTCAAGTGGGGTTTTTTTTGTTTGTTTGAAATTTATTTACCAGAGAGCAGAACTGTGGTCTTTTAAAAAAACGAGCCGCTGTAGC
This sequence comes from Anguilla anguilla, assembly GCF_013347855.1. Taxonomy (NCBI): domain Eukaryota; kingdom Metazoa; phylum Chordata; class Actinopteri; order Anguilliformes; family Anguillidae; genus Anguilla; species Anguilla anguilla. Next base: position 7,428,573 of record NC_049210.1, on the reverse strand, counting down.
TTTAGTTTTTAACAGCGTGCCTCGGGGGGGGAGGCGTCCTCGGGGAGAGTGGGCGGGGCGTGGGCGGAGCTACGGCGTCCCCGGGTCCGCCTCCGCGCGGGTCTGCGGTCGGTGGGGGAGGAGCTGGGCACCCAGGCCAACCCGGTGGCCGAGGGGTCCTGCAGGCTCTGGTTCCTCAGGCTCCGCCTCACGGAGCGCCGCCCCCCCCTGGGCGGGGCCTGCAGGACGTCCTCGATGCAGAACTCCGCCTGCTGCCAGGGGGGCGGGGCCACTGCCGCCCCATCCGCCCCGTCTGTGGGGGGGACTGCGGGCGGCCCGATTCCGTCCCCGCCCGTTTCCCCACTCCCCTCCTCCCCCTTTCTCTCCGTCGCTGTGTCGGAGATCTCCCCGCCCTCGCCTCCTCTCACCGCTCCCTCTCCCTCACTTTGCTCCCCTCCTGGGAGGGGGAGCGTCTGGGGGCTCTGCGCCTCCTCGTCCTCCTCTGTGAGGGGCGGGGGCCGGTAGAGGGAGCTCCTGCGACCCTTGGGCCTGCCCTTAGCCCCGCTGCGCCGGCTCCCGCTTGACCTCCGACCCCCTCCGCTGACAGGCTCCGGAGCTCCGCCCCCAGCGTCCGGCTCGGAGGTGACGCTGTCGCCCGCTCCGTGCCCGTCGCCGTGGCGCTCTTCCTCCACCTTCAGACCGCCGCTGTCGCTCTCCTGACGGTCACCCGGGAAACGGTCACCCGGGAAACGGTCACCCGGGAAACGGTCGTGCCCGGCGGGACTGCAGACGGGCAGCTCCGGCTCCACCGCGGGGAGGGTTTGGTCGTCGCAGTTTCGGTCGCTGAGCGCGGGCTCCCTCCTGCCCTTCCCTCTACCCCCCCTGCCCCCCCGGGGCCTGCCCAGCCGACGCCCCCGCCGCTCCTGTGACAGCACGCTCGCAGTGCTCGCTGCTTCAGCTGCGCAGTCTGAGGGGTCGTCCGCCGAGCATCCAGCGTCCTCTTCGGCCTTGTGGTCGTCAGGGCGATCGTTTGAGGCCTCGTGGTCACCAGGGCGATCGTTTGAGGCCTCGTGGTCGTCAGGGCGATCGTCTGAGGCCTCGTGGTCGTCAGGGCGATCGTTTGTGGCCTCGTGGTCGTCAGGGCGATCGTTTGGCGCTTGGTCCCGGGCGGGGACCCCGAAACGGCTGCGCCATAGGCCCGCGGCCGTGACCAGGCCAGCCACGGGGCCGCTGGGGCCCGTCTGCGCCAGGGGAATGCTGGGATTGCGAGTCTCTCTGCAGTCCTCTGCGGAAGATGAACATGCTGCAGTTAAACACCTGTGAGTCCCACTGACTGTACGAGAGAGCCAGTGAGCCGGTGTGTGTGGCTGTGTCGGTGTGCACTGGTGTGCGTGGTTGTGTCGGTGTGCACTGGTGTGTGTGGCTGTGTCGGTGTGCACTGGTGTGTGTGGCTGTGTCAGTGTGCACTGGTGCGTGTGGCTGTGTCGGTGTGCACTGGTGTGTGTGGCTGTGTCGGTGTGCACTGGTGTGTGTGGTTGTGTCGGTGTGCACTGGTGTGTGTGGCTGTGTCGGTGTGCACTGGTGTGTGTGGTTGTGTCGGTGTGCACTGGTGTGTGTGGTTGTGTCGGTGTGCACTGGTGTGTGTGGCTGTGTCGGTGTGCACTGGTGTGTGTGGTTGTGTCGGTGTGTACTGGTGTGTGTGGCTGTGTCAGTGTGCACTGGTGCGTGTGGCTGTGTCGGTGTGCACTGGTGTGTGTGGTTGTGTCAGTGTGTACTGGTGTGTGTGGCTGTGTCAGTGTGCACTGGTGCGTGTGGCTGTGTCGGTGTGCACTGGTGTGTGTGGCTGTGTCAGTGTGCACTGGTGCGTGTGGCTGTGTCGGTGTGCACTGGTGTGTGTGGTTGTGTCAGTGTGTGTTGGTGTGACAGAGCGGCAGTGTGTTTGTGGATGTGTCAATGTATGTTGGTGTAACACAGTAGCCGCATGTGCGGTAGTGTCGGTGTGTATTGGAGTTACCGAGCAGCAATGTGTGCGGTAAGGTCAGTGTGTACCTCTGTGTGCGGTAGTGTTGGTGTGTATTGGAGCAATAGCTGCAGCGCGAGCAGTACTGTGTGTATTGGAGTTACAGAGCGGCAGTATGAGCGGTAGGGGCGGTGTGTACTGGTGTGTACTGGAGCAATAGCTGCAGTATTAGCGGTAGCGTCAGTGTGTACCGCAGTGAGAGGACGGGCCCGTAGGGGGCGGTACCTGGCAGCTGCTCTGCAGCTCCGTGGCGCAGGGGGGTGGGGGAGCGGCTGGCGCAGGGCAGGCTCTCAGTGATGGGGCTCAGCACCGGGTTCTTGGAGGCGTAGTCTCTCTTCCCATACAGAGAGCGGTCCACTGCCTTACTGCCCCAGCCCCGCTTACCTGCAGAGCCCTGCAGCAACACACACACATCAGAACCGACACACACACACACACATCAGCACTGATACACACACACACACACACACACACATACATCAGAACCGTTATACACACACACACACATCAGCACTGATACACACACACACACACACACACACACATACATCAGCACCGATACATATACACACACACACACATACACACACACACATACATCAGTACTGATATATACAGATACACACACACACACACATCAGCACTGATATATACAGATACACACATACATCAGCACTGATATATACAGATACACACACACATACAGACATACATCAGTTACTGATATATACACACACATACCTCAGTACCGATATATATATATATATACACACACATACACACACACAAACACCTCAGTATTGATATATACACACACACCTAAGTACTGAAATACACACACACCTCAGTACTGATTCACACACACAGGCACACACTGAAAATAAACTATAATATACACCCTGCAGCTATGTGCCTCAGATACGCCAGTCAACCCTTTCACAGCTCCACTCACACAGCTCTTATTGGCCGTCAGCCAGCCAATCACACGTCAGACAGAGCCCAGTGTTGTAGTGTGGGGTGAAAAAGACTGCCACCTGCAGCAGTATGGCAGAGTCCAGGAGGAGACAGAGACAGCTGATGTGTGCACATCTCACTCTGTGAATTACTCTGTTCCTCCTGCCGCTGCGAACCACTGCTCAGGAACACGCATGGTGTTCCAGTGCGGTGACTGTGTGTGTGTGTGTGTGTGTGTGTGCGTGTGTGTCAGTACTGAGGTATGTGTGCGTGCGTGTGTGCGTAGCTGAAAAAAACATTAGCAACTGATCGCTATCCAGTGTCACAGAACATCACAAATCTACATTTCCACTACTCGCTCTCTGGAAAACATTCTTCACCATAACAGAACGGCTACGTGCTACTGCACACATTAAGCGCTTTTGATGCATTAGAATACGGCGTGCTTGGGAGACTCTGAACCTCCACACGAATCCCCCGTGCGGGCGGGGGTTCGATTCCCAGCCACGGCACCTTCTGTACGGTCATCCCAGGCAGACCGTCAGCCGTCCTTCAAAGCCCAGTTCAGACCAGAGATTCACGATGTGACAGAAGCGTTTCAGGATGCTGCAGAGAGGTGCTGCAGCAGTGTTAGCTGCCCGTCTCAGAAGGTCCGATCGCTTGCTGTTGCAGGAGATTAAACTAGTCTAATCGCAGGTGGGAAGTTCTACAACGTTGCAAAAAAGGCGCTGGTTGCAGCGTCTCAAATCGCAGATCTTTGGTCTGAACCGGGCAGTGAAACAAAACCACAAAGCGTCAGCACGCCGCGCTCCCATGTCCTTCGCAGTCGGGTTTCGGTTGCCGAGCCGAAGTGTGTGACAGGCACAACCTGCCGCAGCCAGCTGCTGAAGTGGGGAAGCCGTCCCGCGAGGAGAGACGCCGCCGTTCCCCTTCGGCGCGCCGCGGAGGCGCAAAGTTCCATTAAATCCCCGAGTCCCCCCCCCCCCCGCCCCCCCCCCCCCCCGCCATCCCCGAGGCCTGCTTCGCATTAGCAGACTTACGGCAGCCATCTGCAGATTCCCAGAGCAGCGAACCTCCCCGCTAACGCCGCGTCTTATTTCTCAAGGATACCACTGGAGCGCTTCTCCGGTTTAAAAAAGAAAAAAAAAGAAAAAGGAAAGAGAGAAAGAGAGAGTAAAAAATTAATCTCAGGGGGGAAGAGGAGCCTGTTGCTAATGCGCTGGCGCTCACAGGAGCTGGGCTTCCCGTGCAAGCTCATTTGCGCTTGATTTTATTTTTATTTATTTATTTATTTATTTATTTTCCTCTTTTCAAACTGGCGTGTGGTGAAAAGCCTCTAAGTGCCCTTGGTCACAGGGGTGTGAAATTGGCCAAACCATGCAGGCAGCCTGGAAGCCTCGCGTTGTAATTAAACGGGAGGTGAAAGGCGCTAAATTAAAAATGTAATGAAAACCCATTTGAATATCAAACGTTTTGTGCAATAACCCAAGGTACTTGTTCGGCTGTACAATTTATTTAATAGCACGGAAGTTAAAAAAAAAAATAAAAATTAAAAAATTACCTGGCAATTCGACTCGCATTAGCTCGACAAAACTGGATAATACAAAACATAAGAACCATAACGTCTTATATGGACTGTAATGAAACCTTACCTTGCATAGATGGATCATTCATAAGTGCACTGCCAGACGTTTGTAGGATGTAATGATACTAACGCCCCAAGTTGTTAAACTCACATAACATGCTTTACGCAAGGCATATAACATGCTTAATGAAATGCATATAACATGCTTCATGAAATGCATACAGCACCCATTATGCAATGACGATACCTTCTTTAAAAGCCCAGTGCAGTAAAAAATTATTCCATACAAAGAACCAAATAAATCTGACTTTATCTATAACCCTCTGAAGAGTAGGATTTCATAAAATGTTTTTAAAAATTCAAAGTCAGTGTTCTTTCAATTATCAGTAGCGATTGTTGCATCAGCATTGGAATGTTCAGTTAAGAATATTCTAATCACATATTTGTGACCTGAAACCTGACAGGTTTAATTCATTTCTTTCATCCCGCAAGCAGCAGATCTGCAGGACTCCCACTGAAAAATGACATGCTTAACTGCAACCAAGGCCATGCTGTATGGTGAATACAGGCACGGGTACAGAGGTGCTGTCAGGCAGGACACAAAGGGGAGTGACGTATCCCCCTGTAGCTGTGACTGTATTCGCGATACAGCACGGTCTCGGGTGCCGTATCGCTTTTATAAAACGGTACCAACATACAGGAACAATAAACTGACCACACAACGCTATTTATTTTTATTTGTAACCAACGGATCATGCATGGAATGACACTGTTTACGAACAGGCTGCTTGATTCACGGTTACTGCACTGGATTTACAATCTCCGTAGAACGTGGTCTCAGCCAATCCAGGATTGAAATAACCCGCTTTATAAATCCAATTATTTTCCCTTTTCACCAACCGTAAAACATTTAACGAATTAAGAAAAACACAAAAATAAAAAGCCACTGCAACGGGTCTCCACAGAAGCGCACCACCTGTCTGCAGTTTAGCCACAGCTGCCCCTAGATCACTTCTCCATATTTTAGCAGCTCCACAGAACAGAAGGAAACCGTGGAGGTAGCAATCATTTTACATTTCAGCCTATGTTCCTTAAAAGCAGTGGCGCAGCCCAGATTCTGTCTGAAGGGACAGTGAAGCACCCCCTGGGCGTGGCAGTGCGCGCTCCTCGTCATTAAGGGGGACCCACGTTTTTAGGGCTTAACCCCCCCCCCCGGCTGGTGGAAACGCCGGCCCACGATGCACCTCTCTCCCAGCAGGCCTGCAGAGGCGTTTTAGTAACTGCGCGTCGTGTCTCTTTAAAGCCCTTTGAAGGCCTGGCCCGAGCAGCGCTCTATAAAAGCTTTACGGTTATAAATAGTTTTGTTATATCCGGTGCGGTGCGGCGGAGAGTCCTGCCGGGGGGCCCGGGGTTTTTTTACGGCCCGCCGCGGCTCGGCTAGCGGGTCTGGTGTCCAGCCCTGGCCGGCTGACAGCAGGCCGGTTAACTGCTGACTGCAGCATCACTGCTGCTGCTGCTGCTGCTGCTGCATCCTCCAAGGAGGGAGGGATTCGGTTGGAGGAGCAGTAGCCTGGGAGAGACCGGCGGGTGTGATGGAGGTCAAGCTGCCGCGGCCGAGGTCAGGAGGCGCGGTCGAGGTCAGCAGAAGCAGTCGCCTAGGTGCCTGTAGTACTCCACCGCCACCCCCCTCTCCCCCCCCCCCCCTCAGCCGGTGTGGCGCGGGGCGAGAACAGCGCTGGCAGCCGGCGTTGGGAGAGCGAGCGAAAGGACACGGGCCGCTGCCGCGACGGCAGGGAGCTACCAAAACCACCCGGCGTTCCCAAACTGGGAGGGGAGGGAGGGAACAGGGGGTGTAATATAAAAACAAATAAACGGCATCCGTGTGGAAGCGGCTGAAGAGCCGTGGCGTCTGCCGGGGGAGCATCCGTCATTTAAATTCGGGAATCATGGGGAGAGCGCGTCTCCTCGGCGGTGCAATAAAGCGAGCGGCGAAGAGCCGCCTGAGCAGCAGCGATCGTCGGCGCGAGGCCTCGGCGAATGGGAGCGCATTAGCATTCACCGCCAGCCCGGCGCGTCTGCTGGGCTCGCCTCCGGGAGGGCAGCTGTCGAAAGCCCGTCCCGGGTTGGCTGCGGCGCCATCCGAAGGCTCGCGGATGCACCGTCCCCTTCCTGCCGACTCGACCGCGGAGCGCTGCGTCCTAACCGTCGCCACAAGGGGGCGACAGAGGTCTTCGAACGGCACGGCAACAATGGACGCACTCGGCCAGGGCTGTAAACTTAATTGCCGTTTACCCACAAAAAGAATAAACTACCATCTTCCAGAAGATACCGTTCGCTTCGTAAATTACACAAAACAGCAGGGGAAAGAGTTTTTTTTTTTTGTTTTTTTTGCACAATGAATGTTCATATTTTCTTGCTGCCATATTTACTTTTTCCAGTTCCATTAACAAGGATTCTTACAATGATTACTTTAGAATGAAAGTTGAGGATTACATCAAGATGGCTTGCAACAGGAATGTTCACCATGGCCAAACACCTGTTGCAGTTTTTTGTTTAGCAAACTACGGTGCTCCTCCAGTCCTCCATTACCAAGATAACAAACGGGTTCCCAAATAAAAACAATTCACCTTTAATATTACGCAAGAGGACCTTGGTCTACAGTGATCTACATGCTGGCAGTCGACCATTTTGCTAAGGAGCTAGGTCACTCAAATTACGAGATGTAGGCCTACACTTCAGTCCCGGGAAAAAAAAAAACACAGGCGACCAAGGGTAAGAGCAAGGACAGCGCAGATCGCCCGCACTTTCATTCAGCCTCAGTTTGTGCACGCTCGGGAAAACGAGCTGGCGCCCTTCGCCAGATTTCGGGAATTCAGGATGATTATTTCGCAATTCGACCGTCATGGCGACATCGTTACATTTCGCAATACGGGGGGGTTTTGGAAGCGAGCGGGGCGGGATTTAGGGCTCGTTTGCGGCGTCAGTCTCGGGTACGAATGGTGACCGCGGGCTTTACCGAGCTTTACGGCGTAGACTCCACAGATGCCGCTCGACAGAGGAGAGCACGGCTTCTCCTTCACACCCCCCCCCCGGCCCCGCCCCGATCCGCGCTTTCGTCGTCATCATCTAGCGTTACGCCAGCATTCGAGTTAAAGCCCTGCAGGAGAACACAAAGCCCGTCCACAGGCCCCAGCACATCTTCGCTGTTTCAGTTCCCGTAGGAGAGAGAGGAGAGCAACCGCAGCAGCGGTGTGAAGGGTCTTCCACAAAGTCCGTTACACCCCCCCCCCCCCTCCCCCTCCCCAAAATCCTCCCACCCTTCAACCTCTCCACCTCCAAAATGGCACCAGGCAAGAAAATACACCGTCAGGATTTATAGGTGGCTGGGATATTTGAACAGACCAGGCTTGTGCATTTCACATGACGTTGTCATTGCAAAACCCTCAGGTACCTGGTAAAGAAGGCTCAGCGATAGCTCTGGACTGTGGGAGCCCTTTCTCCAGCGCCTTGCTGGTGCTGCCAGCGGCTCATTCCTGACCCCCCATCCGTCAGAGGGAGGAGTATAAACAGGCTAAATGAATAGCGCGCTAATTTGCAAGCCGCGGCTCGCCGCGAGATTTAGAGGCACTCCGGTGACTCTCGGTTTGGAGTAAGTCTCCGGCTCGAGATAAAATTTGAAACAAATCATCCGCGACCGGGGTTGAGCTGGTTCGCGAACGAGGCCCGTTTGCAAAGCGAAATAAAGGAATCGGCCCCCGAGCCCGTTTGCAAAACGAAACAAAGGAATCGGTCCCTGAGTCCGTTCGCAAAACGAAATAAAAGAATCGGTCCCTTGCGGTGGTCGTGCAAAACACCCCTTCGACGGTATTCATTATGAACATTTTATTACAAAGACTCTTCATTATAAAATTGCCGAAATAAGTGACAGCTGGAAAAAGCCAAGCCGTAAGACATCGCTCATAACAATGAGCTGTTAGCTGCGTGACTTCACACCTTCCATCCCCCACAATGCCATGCTCCAAGGTGCAAGTGACCTTTAACCCTTAGCGTGTAATCTGCCACCTCCAAGCCGCGAGTATAATATTCATTAACTATGACAGGAAAAACTGCGTCTAGTCGCGAGCGAAAACTCCACACAGTGCATGTACACAGTGTGGCAAACCGGGCTAAATTATCACAGGGATAGTGATTCGATCAGACAATGGATCCATCCTCTGTGACATCTATCCCCCCCTCGCTCGGATCAACTCCCCCAAAAAAGTTCGCGCGCTTTCTTTTTTTAACATCTTCGCTCGGGGGTTCCCCGTGAGGTACGGCGGCGTGCGTGATGAGGAGACGGGGGGGGGGGGGGGGGGGGGGGGGGAGGAGGCGTGTCCTTTCGGGGGAGAGACGCGTTCGGTCGGGGCCTCTCGAGACGATGTTGACGCGTGAGCGAGACGACAGGAAGAAAAAAAAAACTGCTGGCAAAAACAAAAACAGACGCAGAGACGCCCCCCAAGATCGTCTGCGCCCCACGGCTACGCGATGACGTCTCCTACGCCATCGCCTCGGCCGCCCTGGGTTTCAGTGTGCTGGTTACACAGTGGCTTCATAGCGCATGCATAGCACCTACATAGTGCATGCATAGCACCTACATAGCGCATGCATAGCACCTACATAGCGCATGCATAGCACCTACATAGTGCATGCATAGCACCTACATAGTGCATGCATAGCACCTACATAGTGCATGCATAGCACCTACATAGTGCATGCATAGCACCTACATAGTGCATGCATAGCACCTACATAGTGCATGCATAGCACCTACATAGTGCATGCATAGCACCTACATAGCGCATGCATAGCACCTATATAGCGCACGCATTGCGTGCATATACAGAGTGCATTCATAGCACATACATAGTGCATTCATAGCACATACATAGTGCATTCATAGCACATACAGAGTGCATTCATAGCACATACATAGTGCATTCATAGCACATACATAGTGCATTCATAGCACATACAGAGTGCATTCATAGCACATACATAGTGCATTCATAGCACCTACACAGGGCACTTCAGTCTGGGGGTAAAAGCTATGTTTCCTGATGGTCTCAAATGGGAAATGGGGCTTCATCCAGCAAAATTAGGACACAGGCCACATATCTGAGACTCCAGCAAGACTGCGTTGAGTTTTCTTTTCCCATCCACAAGGGGCTGCACAATTCAGACGTCAAATCCAAAAACAGAATGCAACAAAATGCACAGAATAGAACACTGTTGTGTTCCCCTCCCCCTTCAAAATATGCCGGAACGACGATTCGATTTTGCGAGCGCGGGTTTGTGCCTTGCTGCCGATCGTCAGCAGTTCCACTTCCCCTTTCGAGACTGGACAAAAAGCACCTCTTGAAAAAAATCGACCTTCGCAGCGTTTCTCAGAGCTGCTCAGCGGGATTGTTCATTTCTCAGGGACCAAATGCAGTGGATCCTCTTTAGGAAGCGGCGTAAAAGCCAGAATGGTGGGTATAAAACTGAAGATGTTCCACATTAAATTGTCAATGTCAATTTTTCCCTCCCAATAGGTTCGCATGACAACAGCAGGCCTACTTAACAAGTCCAATACAAATGCAGAATTACACATAACTCTCACTGAAGACAAATGTACTGGGAAAACTGAACAGACTGAAGAGACAGTTGACCAGATTTGATTCGTGGAAAAGATAAGTAGATCGGATTCTTGGTAACTGAAAAAAAACAGCCGTTCATAAGTTTGCACAAAACTCTCTAAAACTACTAAATAATAGAGCACTCGGATATGCACTTCACCCAAGGACCGGGCCAAGCACAATCCGTTCAACGGGGCTTTATATAGGCATGTTAATCTTTGTTTATATTTGGCAAAATCCAAACAATTGAGAGCTCAACCCAGTGAAAGGGCTGCATTAAATTTTAATGTAACAGGTGCAGAGGAGCTACTAGAGAGCTTGCAATATGAATGCTTACTGTGGAGAGAGGGCGAGAGGGCGAGAGGGAGATGGAGAGGAGGGACAATTATAGCATGTTTGCCAACGAGCAATGATTGACCTAGACTACAGGCATCCAAGTTAATGGGACTGAATGAGATATATAAAGTCAGAAAAAAGAATGCGAAGTCAGATCATAAAGAGCACCAGCTAGCCTGCCTCACTTCCCAGCGGCTGGTGTTTACACAAAATCCTCCCCATAATTAATAATATCCTTTCACCCCCCAAAATAACCACAAATAGGACTTCTGCAAACCCCCGTTTTTGAAATACATCTGTAAGAGAGCATATTGGCTCTCTCATTTAGCGATGAACGGAGAGAGAGCGGGTTTCAGACGTAAGAATTAAACGCCTCGTCACAGGAAGTGGAATTATCAGGAGGAGCCGGGCCGTGGGCGGGCGGGCGGCGGTGGAAAGGCCCGACGGGTGTTGCCTCGGCGATGTCGTCTGTCGGTTAATAGGCTTTTTAAAAATGATCCATATCGGAGCTGGCTGCGCCCGGCGCACGCTGACATCCCCGCTGCTTGTTATAATGCACAAAAGAAACTCCTCATCCCTGCGAAATGTCAATTTGAGATCCCCGCGAAGCCGGCTTTCGCTTTGTTTCACCATAAAATATTAAAAGAAAGGATTTTAATATGAAACATCACTGAGAAATCATGTCAGCGCAGCAGCCTGGGAGACTTCATAAAAAGGGGAGAAGTACGGAGGAGCCCGACTGAAGAAATCTACACTCAAGACGTTGAGTCTGGAAAAACATGGCCGCCCGCCTCCTTGTTGAAACTTTTGTTGCTAGCAACGCGTCGCCGCTCATGTCATCCGAACCGATAACGCTGTTACCTGAGGCACTTTGCAAGCAGTTTAAATTGTAGTCAGTCACCAATCAGAATAAAGTGTGCTACACAATCTCATTTGATATTGCACCAATACATTCTAATGGTGTTCATGGCGGAATACTTGTAGGGGAATTTACAGTTGATACTACAACAGCATATTGTTCGGTACGCTCCTCCAGTGTTCCGTTTCCCTTAGCGACAGAAGGCTGCGGTTAGCAACGGGGGTTTCGTTTGCCCCCCCCCCACCCCACCCCCCCACCCATTGCAAATTACAAGCCAAGAACTGTACAGGGTTGCAAGCGTAACACATTTTCGTCAGCGTGGTTACTTTGCATTCTTGCTTAATGGCGCAGATCAGAAGCAGTTAAAGGGCGCGTCTAACCCGGGCTTGGCCTCACGCGAGCGTGCCTATCGCACGGAGAGGATCTGCCGCCGGCCGGGCTCTAATTAACGCCGCTGGAAACCAGGCGACGGCAAACACGGCGAGGAGGGCAATCACGACGCATTTCAGCACGCCGACAACGGTGCCACACCTCAAAGGAACGGCACAGCTGGCCCCGCCCCCGCGGCCCCGCCGGGCGAGAAAGACACGAGGGCGTGTGCCGGTGCCAGGGGAACGCTTACGCACTCCACGCACTAAATTCAGCCCCCTCAAAGGGGGGGGGGGGGGGGGAGGCAAAAACCACCCGTTGCCAGAACGCTCTACCCTCCTGCCCTGAAATGCTGAGAGATGGTTGCCATGGTGAGCTGGTCCCAACATCAGCCGGGCGGTAACGGGAGTCACGGAAACACTGACCTTCGTCTTCATCTTGCCGGAGGCGGCGACGGCGGCGCTGCGGCTCGGCCTCCTCCCGGCCGCGGCGTCCGTTCCCTCCGCCTGCTGCGGGGGGGCGGGGGGGGGCGGAGAGGCGGGGGTGAGACAGCCGATCAAACATTCATAGCTCTGACCTACACAGAGGCCTGCAAACAGGGCGCATAGTAAATGAAGACCCCCCCCACCTCCCCCCTTCCCCCCCGCAGGGCAGCACGGCGGGACCCCCCCCCCTCACCTTCCTCTTCCTGCCGCGAGGCCGACCCGGGCGGGCTGCGCTGACGGGCGGCCCGGGGGCGGGGCTGGGGGCGGGGGCGAGCTCCGTCTTCAGCTCTTCTCCTACGGCAGACAAACCTCCTCTTTACCGATTCGCTCCGAGGCTTCACCAAAGCAGCCATGTCACGTTAGGGCTGGGAGGATCAATTTCACTCCAATTCAGACAATTCAGGAAATTAATTCATCTCATAACCATGAATAGCAACAAAAAAAATGGAAGTTTCTATGAGACTTATTCAATTAAGCGAAGTTCAGTTCCTGAATTGGACTGCATTGAAATGCCTTTGACACCACCAGTGCATTTAACCCGTACAGACAGGGCGAGAGAGAGAGAGAGAGAGCAGAGCAGAGGACTAGAGAGGGGAAGTTTGGGACAGAGACGAAGAAAGGAAGGAGACGGAGTGAGGGAGCAGGTGAGGGAGGGAGCAGCACCTGTCTCCGCCTCTCCAGAGGGCGTGGGTGGCGGGACGGGGGTGGCGTCGGGTGAGCGAGCTTGGCGCCGGACCGGGGCCACATCTGGGCTGCAGGCTGCGGGGCGAGACGGGACACAGGGGGCCTCTGAGGTGAGCTCACAGCTGCCCCGCTTCCACCCCGACACCCGAAAACAACGGCCCCCCCGTCTCCCACAAAAACACCGAAGCTCACCGGCGTCCTCGCGTGAACCCAAGGCCTCTTCCTCCTCCTCCTCTTCCTCCACAGAGTCAGGAGCAGGAACAGCGAGCTGAGGGCACAGAGGAGACAGGCGCGTTTGAAACACGCTCTACCGCGTCGCTCTCTCCGCCATTCGGGCTCCTTCAGGGAGCTCAGAGCGGCTCAGGAAGCGTTTGTCCAAACGGGCGCCGTTTGCTGTTCTGTTGCGCCGAGGCTGCAACCGTCAGACGCGACGCTTTTCGACCTTTGACCCCCAGAGCCACGAGAGCGTTAGCGGCGGCGCGCGCTCCCCGTCTGCCGCCTGGCGGAGCGGCGCTTCTGCCATCGCAATCATTATCAATCCTCCGCGGGCCCGCCGATGTCAGCCTCGCCATCTGGTCCGCATTTTACGGGCGCTGTCGCTATTTTTAAAAGGCTGACCTCCTTCTTGGTAATTTTTGGATGGGGCCCATTATTTTCCGAGCAATTAAATCTGAACCCCCCCCCCCCCCTCCCCCCCAACCCCCGCCATCGCCAGAACCTTATGAACCCCGCCATCCCTGTTATGTGTAAAAACAAGCAAACGGAGAGAAAAAAACAGCTTTGACTGCATATGCACGGGGTTCAGTATTATACGAGCTTTGCATAAGCAGACGATTGGTACATAAAACACAAATAACAGGTGGTGTGTTTAAATAGCTCAATGTTTAAAAAACAGAAGTCGCTAGACAGCACCCCACACCCCCCCCCCCCCCTCACATTCGGAACAGTCGGCCATGTTTTTAAGGTCATTTGCAGCAACAGCCATTTTTAGACAACAGCATAGCATTTCAGTCAGTCAGTCAGTGAGACAGACAGACAGAAAGACAGACAGCAGGCACAATACTGATGAATAGACTCAACTCAACAATGTAATGAGGGGGTGCGCTAAATGAACCCCCCCCACCCAACCCAACTCCACTCCACAGCCAACCGGGCATCGCCCCAAAATGCGGCAGCCACAGCTGTCCCCCCAGTCAGAACTGGATCCCCGACTCGGAGCGAGCCGAACGGGGGGGGGGGGGGGGGGGCAGGCTATGACACGCTCGGGCGGCGATATTCCCTGCTCGGGGGGAGGGGGGGGCGGTGGTTTGTTTTGTTTTCACCTTAAAGATCGGCGAGCGGTCCTGACCCTGAGGAAGCAGGCGAGGTGAGCAGAAGAGTGTGATCAAGCGCTTTAGCGGACCAATCAGGCGCCGAGCCGCCGTTAAAGCCAGCGGACCTCCTGACGGCGGACCTCCTGACGGCGGACCTCCTGACGGCGGACGGGCTGAGCGACACTGAGCCCGGCGCGCTACCTGACGCTACACCCGCGCAGCACCGCCAAAACCGCTAACAACGCACGCCGTACGACACCGCTCCGCTCCGTGACAAAACGAGATGGGAATGACATTTCTTCCCCCGCGTCGTAAGATCACCCCGGCACTTCTGCGACGGAACGGCAGAACGCCATTATTGCGACAGCGATAGAGTATTATTACGGGTCCTGGACTTGTTTCCGTCAGAGACGACGGCGCCGCTCAGCTTTTGGCGAGCGAGCGTCCGCACTTAACTCCTGCGTGTCAAACGTCCGCGCGGTTATGACCACTGTCAGCCGCCGCGCCGAGTAATAACACGGGACCGCACTCGTTTTAATCACCTTTTCTCCGCCGCCGCGCGGTCCTGACTCAACACGAGCAGGCCGCCGGCAGAGCTTCTTTCCGCGAGGCCGTGGAAGCGCCGGGGCGCAGACGAGACGGCCGGCGTTCGGCTCCGTTAACCTGTAAAAGGGCTCGTTTAGGCCGAGGCTTTACGGCGCGTTCGCCAGCTTCACGAGCTTAGGCACCCTTTTCCCAAAGGCACTCTGACTGCACACAGCTGCAGATCCCACCCCCGTTTATGCAGCCCGATACTTTAAAAAAAACATTTACGTTTGAGCGCCTTGCTCCAGGCGACAACGGCAATGCCCCGCTTGTGAGTCAAACCCGCAACCTCCCTAATCATTACCTGGCGCCGCCATCGGGTTGCATGACCGCACCGTTCTCATCCACACAGATTGTCACCCGTGTCAACACAAATTTATTTTGCTTTTCTTCAATCAGATATTATTCACTATTATAATGTTTACTCGTGGTTCAGCAGTGTACGTCTGAACACACAACGGTGCAATCACCCTCACGCTTCAATTATTTTGCTATGTGCATTGTTCTGGCTCGTGTCCCTGTCCACGCAGTTCAAATTACATGAAACAACTCCAATAAAGTCTCTACACACAAAAAAAGGGAGATTATTTAAAAAGTGACATTTAGCTCTGGGCTTTTTGATGCCGCTTCGGTTTTAGTGTCCGATTTCCGCTGGCCCGGACGACGTTTGTGTGCCACGGGGGACATTTTGGGCGTTCACAGAATTTTCAGAAGACCAGCTGGCTTTACAATGGCTGGTATTAGGGGTATTAGGGGGTTTATGGTCTAAAGCCGGAAAATACACTTGGAAATGGCTCCAAAGCAGCCCGCGCGTGCAGAAGTGCCCGAGAGCACTCCAGTAAATTACCTTTATACTCGCTTTTTGTTTTGAAGCATTTCTTATGGTCGTAACCTCAGACCACTGCGCTCAAGGAAAAAAAGTATCCGCAGCACAAACACAATAATTCAGCTTTGGGTTTATAATCGTCAATAAAAGGCTATAAAGTTGTGTTCGTGTGTGCAGCCTCTGCAAACAAAGTCACTGTGCAAGCAGCTTTGCAGTTACTTGGAGTGTATTCTCTTGCTTTAGACCACAAACTCCTAAACGCCCTCAAATCAGCCAGCAGGTTGGCTAATAAACAGTACCTAAAGTAAGCATTTACAATATGCCTCATTACACACAAAAACTGTAATAACCATTTGGGGAAAAAAAAAAAACCTGAAAATGTGAACTATCCCTTTAACTAAATGAAAATCTGAGCTGATCCCTTCAACTGAATCTGGCTTTGATGCGTCCCTAGACTACAGAAGCTCACTGCAGGACAGCTAGCTTGGAGCTGTCCAATTAGCGAGCATCGTCAGCACACCGATACATAAAGACCTGACAGCCAGTGACACGCTGCTGAGACAGCAGCAAAGATGGATGCACTTCCCTCTATGCAAATGTGTTCTTCAAAAGACGAGAGAGAAACCCAGCCGTTTCCCCAGAATCTTTGAAGGACTCGAGGATTCTTGTGGATTTTCGAGGAACGTGAGGAAGAACCGACCTGCCCTTGCTCCTCCTCATCACCGTGGCGAACCGACGGGGGCGGCGACGAGGGCCCGGAGAGGGAGGGGCTGCCGAAGTCGGGCTGGGGGAGGGAGAGGGCGGACTTCTGGGGGGTCTTGAGCAGCGAGCGGAGCCCGGAGCGCCCCCCGGAGGCCGACGGGTGGGCCGGCGTGCCCCCCTTCTGCAGGGGCGTGCTGGGGGGCAGCCTCTTGTCGAAGAACTCGGGGGACAGGGGCACCCCGAAATGCACCCGCTTCTTCTTGGGCCGCGCAGAGTTCGCCGCGCAGTCCGGCCCCTCCTCTGTAAGCATCAACAAAGACAATTCACCCGCTATTCACCTCCGATTCCATTCACCTCCACTTCCCAAAGTAAAAATCCTTTTAAGACAAGTTATTTCAGACTTGCTTAGAATTTCATTTTCTTTTGAACTTTTTTCTATTATTTCATGTTCTTTTTTAGGATTGTAAATTTAACCTTGCCAGGAATGTAGTTCTTTTTACCTTTAGATGATCCCTTTATTTGTCATTCAAAAGAGTCTGAATCATTTCCATACCCTGTTTCTACAAAGCTCAGACCGTACTGTATGAAAGCATTGTACACACAGGCTATTTTTACTAGTGGCAGCAATGCACATAAAAACCATCCACGTTATTGCTACTCAGAAAGATCTTATTCAAATATTGCTCATAATACATCAAGAATGCTCAGCCCCTATGCACAACCTTTTAAATGAACTTGGTCCCCAGGAAGAAGCCCCATAGTGTGCAGTAACAGGCTTGTATGAGTCATAAAAATAACGGATTGCATTTCATCATGTTCTCCACCACCACCAATGTGCAGCACCACGACTAGTATTCTAACAGAACTAATACAGTACAGGTGCTATTCCAGATCCTTCACTGAGCACCGCGCTAGAAAGCCTGATAAACTAAGCTGACAGCAGTCTCACCTGTTGGGTGTGCAGTTAGGGGAAACGGTGACTCATTCGAACCCGTGTCCGCAGGGCCCAGATTTAGCAGCATGCAGGGGCTCAGAGGTTCTGTGAGCGGAGTCTGCGGTTGGCAAAAAAAATAAATCAATAAAAAATACCAAACAAACAAAAAAAAAAAAACCTGCAAACCGTTCACTTAGATTCCATGCATAGCTGCTGCCACCGAAGCAAGGAATCATGGGCTGTTGGAGGACTCATCCTGCTAAAGCACTGTTCTAATTCACGAATCCGGTTCCGCCTATGCCAGTGCTGACTGTGGCCCCTGTAGGGCCCTGTGTGGCCCTGAGACTGGAGTTACTGTCGCCCAGGAACAGGAGGGTTTCAGTGGGCCAGGATTAAACCCCCCCCCCACACCCCCCCCCCCCGACCCCCGACCGCAGCGCGATAACAACAACAGAGATATCACTCGCTTGAGGAGAGCACACGCCTGTCTACAGCCCTCCCAAACTGACAACAGAGGCTGCAGCGAAAATCACAAAGCGAGCACGATTGGGTATTCCAAACTTGTAGAAAAAGGGGGTGAAAAAAGGGATCTCGAAAAATAAATAAATAAAAACACAGAATGAAGTCTTCTGAAGACATTTTAAAATGCTGGAGATGCCGCATTTTAGAACAGCCGCAGTGTCGATGGAGAAAAATAAAATACATTTTTTAAATCTTGGTTTTGAAATTCAACAGAGTTGTCCAGTGATGCATCTCAGTAACATAGCCCAAAGCTCATAGCCCAATTTGGCAGTGAAGGAAATTAAACAAAGATGTTCAAAAAAGGCAATCATAAGGCACAGTAGCACAAAAACAAAAATCTATATATTTTTTTTTAAATCACCAACGTTGCAGCAATGACTTTCAATTATAGCTGACATTTAGGCCTGTGTGACGGAACGCGTTACATTTAAATGGAGACTTGAGGAAAATAAGCAGACATTTTTAACATGCTGCCAGGAGAAGGAGACACGCCACGAATGTGTTTACTTTCCCCTGCTTTCCCTCCCACCGGTGACACATGCACAGCAACACTTGTGTTGAATACTGACATCTTCACAGAATGTATCCCATCCTCCGTTTATCATTAATTGAATATATATATATAATTAATAAAGAGGGAGAGACCGTGTGGCACAGTCCATAGGGAAGCTGACACTCAAACCCCTATACCAACCCCCGCCCTAATAAGATATGAAGATTGAAAAGCAGGGTTCCTCTTACCCTCCTGGCCTCTGTAGGAGGGCCGTGCGTCGAGGTGAAGGGGGCGTCGTCATGGTCCCAGCTCCACGGCACGGGTGACTGACGTGGGGAGCAGCACACGGCCTCCTCCATCTCACAGCTGGTCAGCTCAGTGTACCTGGGCTCCTCAGAGCACACCTGTCTCAGCTCCACCTGCAGCTCCTCCACCTGTTCAGAGCACACCTGTCTGAGCTCCACCTGCAGCTCCTCCTCCTGTTCAGAGCACACCTGTCTCAGCTCCACCTGCAGCTCCTCCACCTGTTCAGAGCACACCTGTCTGAGCTCCACCTGCAGCTCCTCCTCCTGTTCAGAGCACACCTGTCTGAGCTCCACCTGCAGCTCCTCCGTCTGTTCAGAGCACACCTGTCTCAGCTCCTCCTGTACAGAACACGCCTGTCTGGCCTCCACCTGTACAGACCACACCTGCATCACCTCCACCTGCATCACCTCTATCAAATCTACTGTGTGTGCAGACTACGGGGGGGAGACGAGGGTGGACACAATCCTGGACATGGTACATCATGTGTACTAGTATAATAGTCACAAGGATAATACAAGAAGCTAGAGATGGCGAGCTAGACATACGCTGGCAAATTAGAGCTCCTGGCTGCCATCCTAGATGCACAGGAGACATTTACTAAGGACTCAGACACTGTTGGAATAAGTACAGATAAACAGCAAGACAACTCGCTGGTTAGCTAACAAGCAACGGCTTGCCATTTCTGCCCAATTGGCAAAAAATATAAACTAAAACAATAAACCTGCTGATTTTCAAAAAAATTAAGAAGCAAATGGAACAAAAAGTTCTCCATAGGTTACTCATGTGTTTTTATAATGATAAACATTTGCGAGCACAAAATAAGCTTCCATCTGCATCCTGCCAAGATGAAGAAAGCCCGGAGGTAGTTCTCAACTGAGCACATGGAGCCCAAACCCTTCAGCCATTAAACATGCAAATTTCCCTGTGGCGTTTCATTGGACGGACATGACACACTCCTGAGAAGTGTCCAGCGAGCCTGGGGGAAAGCTTTCCAAACACGAGCCTCTGTTTCTGCGGCCTGTAACTCACAGGTTTTTCTGCACTTCCTGTTACCTGTTCAGGACAGCCAGGTGCGAACAGAGGAGAGAGGATGTCCGCAGAGGGCGTGGCCTCTCTGGTCTCCATGACGATCTCTCGGAAGGGACTCATTCGGCGCTTCTTGGAGGAGGGGGGTGCCGCAGGGCGTGGGCCTCCTTGAGGACCCCTGTTCTCCTTCCCACCCACAGAGGTGCGCCCATCTGAAACAGACACACACGCACGCACATGCACGCACACACACACACACACGCACGCACGCACACACAAACACACACTCAACAGCTGCCCAAACGTCCCTCTGGAGCCTTGGAAGAAAGCCCGCTTGTTGAAAAACACAGTCACCAACTGTTTCTTACCCAGGAATATCAGCAGTAATTTAACCAAATTAAATTTTGTGTGGCAAAATTGACAGGGAGAAACTTAAACAGAAGTACACATCGCATAACGGTCCTCGATTAAACTTCTTTTTTTTTTTTCTTTTTTTCCATTTGCAGGCAGGACACATATAATTTAACTAACACTCTTCACCCTGGGGCTCAGTGACAGATGGAATCTCTCAGCTCTCACCAGCTTCTCTCTCTTCTGCTGGCCCCTGATTCTCCTCCACCTCCAGAAGGTTCTGGAAGGAGGCCATCTTCTGCTTCAGAGAGGAGAACCCGCGTGAGAGCAAGGGGCTGGCTTGCACGGGCTGTGAAGAGAGGCATCGTTTTTATTTATTTTTTTTTCTGTTTAAATGCATCCCCCTCTCCCCGTTTGCTTTTTCTCTCCTCCTATCTGGAACGGCCAGTTGGTATTTGTCAGCACTCGCTGCCGTAAGCACCGTTATTGATTCTGGAGAGCTCAGACAAGCATGTGCTCTCGTCCAAGGATGCGTCTTAGTCCGGTTTGCACCGACGTGGGGCAGACGAGGCACTTCATGCAGGCTAAATGGCGAATTCATATTCCGGAGTTTTAGTGTGTTTTCGCATTGGGCCAGAGGGTTTTTTGTGACGGTTTATCTTAAATATGTTACTCTGTAAAGCATCTTTGTGACAGTTCTCTCAAATAAATAAAATTGAAAAAATGTAATTGAGATGAATACATATTTAATACAAAAGATTCTAATGACCTGGCTTGCTTTGAGGTGGGTGATATAGGTACTACACACACTGTACATAAATGGTAACAATTAGTAACAGCACTATGGAAGAAATCTGGATGTTCAAAACACTCTTTCAGCATAATGCATTTCTGTCATTGCGAACACAACCCAATTCTACAGTCCGATGCCATTCACTACATCCAATAAAAACACTTCAAAAAAAAAAAAAAAAAAGAGTACTGTGAGTGTGTGTGTGTGTGTGTGTTACCTGTGGGGTGCTGGGCGGAGTTTTCTGTCTCTGCTGGGCTATGTATCGAATCAGAGAGTTGGTTTCCGGAGAGCCCCTTGCTCCAACCGTGGACCTCCGCCTCGCTTTCAGCTGTGTCAGACGAGACTTATCTGGAAGAGAGGAAGGGAGCAGCTCAACATCTAAAGGCAACCATATAAAACAACATCCATCCATCCATCCATCATCTATACCCGCTAAGTCAGGTCAGGTTCACCGGGGGAGCTGGAGCCTATCCCAGCATGCACTGGGCGAGAGGCAGGAATACACTCTGGACAGGGCACACACACACCATTCACTCACCATTCTACAAATTAACAGCACATGAAAATACAACATTCCTTCAGTCACTGCATAAAATAATGAGAGCACACACAAAAGAAACATGAATGCTGTGCATATTAGAAAAACTAACAGGCATGACAACACGCTAACACAAACAGCCAGTGTGGACTATTCAGGCAAGGGCATACTCAAATATGGACCCTGAAGCCAGTATTACTGCAGATTTTCTTTCGTCACCTTTAATTAGGGATAGATTTAGACCACAGAGACCAAGCAACTAATCACGCAACAGGAAGAAAAGAAAAGCAGCAGTATTACTATAAGCATATTTTGACGTCTAGAATCTAGATGGGCAAGACTACCACCTTGATGAAAGCTGCCAGGGGTCTCACCTTTGCCCAGGGACGAAGGGACAAAGCTCTGTGTCGAGATCCCCAGCTGAGAGGGGGTGACCTGGGAGAAGTCCAACGGCTTATTGCACAGGGGGGCGGGAGGTGAACCGAAAGCCGGGCCATCACAGTCTTCGGCGTTCCACTTCGGTTCCTCCTTATCAATGTCAACGTTGGGCTCCGTGCTGGCCATCTCACCACCTACAACGCAAAGCCGATCTGATCAGCAAAACCCCCAAACGTGTGACACCAAGTAGTAAATGAAAGGCAATCTTATCATCTTATAGCTAGATAACTGCCCACACTAGCCGTTCTTACCACCATTAACGGGTCTATGACAATGAGCGAAGTTAGTTGTGGCTATAATGGTAGCAACGGTAGCTACTTCAAAAAGGTGGTAAGCAAAGCTACATTGCTAAACCAGCATGCAGCTAATGTTAGTGTAGAACGTGCACGTTTCATGAGGCCCATGTAAAAGTACACGCATCTCCTCATTCATTTAGACAATTAGCCACTATCTAAGACCACTACAGCATGGTAATGTTAACGCGTTTTTCTTACCGTTGGCGTTAGGTAACTACATAAACTACCTGCAAGACGACAAACTGGGAGCTGCAAGTGCAAGGCACGCTCTCGTTAGCATGTAACGTTAACTTGATACTTGGCTAGTGCAAGCAAGTAACGTTAACGATTACATTCATTAAAGTTTGCGAAATGTAACTACACAGTTCGCAATCCAATTTAGCCAGACTAACAAACTTAGCAAGCAAACAGTATGCTGTGAGTCGAAAGACAGTTGGACAGCTAGAGCAGCTAACCTTGCCTGCAGTCATTTGAATATCAAAGGCAGACTAATTTCTTAGTTGGTGTTAATGTCAGCTAGCTACAAAAACCTTAAACCTATTTAGCAATGACTAGACACCTTGCTAGCTACATTTAGCTAACAGGTATATGGCAAGATAGATGGCTATTTGTAGTCGGAAAACTTAGCTTGCTTGCTAGCTAGCTACGTGAAAACTAACGTCTTGGCCAGACGTTAGTGCGAGGTCCAGTTTGACTGGATAACTTTAGCACACCACAATGTCGAAAAACTAACTCAAGTCATTTCATAACAAAAACCTTACCTTTAAAATGCCTATCGTAAAATGCGGAAATAAAAGCTATGTGTTACACTGAAGTTAAATACATGTGTATTTGGAAAATTATAGTAGGGATTGAAGTTGTCAACAAACCATTACAAAAAATTCAAACTACGCTCCACGTCTGAGTTGCTGCTATGCAGTGCCAAGGGGTTCAAATATCCATCCGCGACCTAAACCATAAATTAAACATAAACACGTAGCAGACATTTACGATACACACAAGGCGTATGTTAAAATTGTTCAAATTTAGACCTCTTTTATTGTTTGGCTTTTCAACTGAGGATAAATATATACATACATTGAGGTACTACTTTTTTGTCATGCGAGAATAAAGAACTCGCATGAGGTGAAACGTCCATCTTTGAAGGACCTCATTTCATACAAATGGACGAATTGAATGCGACATTGTGTATCACGTGTCTTAAAAACATCCAATGAAATTACCGTGAGGACAATTTTTGAAAGAAAAAATGATACAGTTTTACCGTAATGATACGTAGAAAGCTACGGAACATTCACAAATCTCTTACCTAAAAACATTACGGTATGCCTTGTACTTGATGTAAACAAACGAATCATTGCGAAAATGCAGTGTTTGAACAATACACATGGGAGAATGCAAAGAGTCGGACAAATCGTTTGATTGAATCGCTTGTAGAAAAAAAGAGAAGCAAGCTGGAGGTTCAGGGGTCATGTGAGGTATCATATCTAACATTTAAAAGAACAAATTTAGGGTTGGGGTTAGTTGTATTTGCCTGTTTTTTTATTTACACATTGACACTTTGAAATACAAAAACGTAGATATTCCAGAGCTGTGCTTGAATGAACCTATACTTATTTCTTTAGTTTAGTTTTTATTTTATTATGTCATTTAGCAGACATTTTTTTCCGGAGTGACTTAAATTGCATTTTTATTTAGTTTTTACTGAAGCAATTCAGGTTGTTCTCAAGGTTACAGCGGAAACACCCCAGCTAGGAATGAACCCTCAAACAAGCCTGGGGGCCTAACCATTACACTACATTGTAATTTGTCAAAAAAAAATCTGTTCCATCATGCATGCATTTTTTTCTCAGTATTATTTATTTATTTACTATTAGGCAAACAGAATACAGGTCATCACCCAGATAACACCGCCCCTACCATCAAATTCCAGCGTCATGCTATGGGGGTGTCTAATTCTTGAGGAGAATCCATTTCAGTCAGCAAGAGATCTCAGACTGGAGCAGAGATTCACCTGCCAGCAGGACAATTATCCCAAGCCCAGAGAAAAATCAACACAGAAAAAAAAAGGCTTGAAAGCAAGAAGGAAAATGCTGTAGAATGGCTGGGCCCGAGCCAAGCTTAAATCCCATTCACAATCCGTGACAAGACCCGGGGATTGCAGTCCATCTAAATTGCCAGAGCCAGAGCCAGAGCAGATCTAACAGGAGGAACGGGCAAGAGTCCAGATGCCCAAAAGCTTGTGCAGACGTACCCAAGACTCAGAGCTGTAATTGCTGCCATAGGCACATGTACAAAGTACTGACTTCTTATTAATGAAAAATTGCCCCTTGAATAAAACATATATATATATATATATATATATATATATATATATATATATGTGCATCATAAATGCGTAAAATTGTGTGAGTGAAGGGGAAAAACA
This sequence comes from Anguilla anguilla, assembly GCF_013347855.1. Taxonomy (NCBI): domain Eukaryota; kingdom Metazoa; phylum Chordata; class Actinopteri; order Anguilliformes; family Anguillidae; genus Anguilla; species Anguilla anguilla. The sequence goes on along the minus strand of NC_049210.1, from coordinate 7,404,097 downwards.
TGTATTATATACCAAAATATGAAAAAAAATCTAAAGGGGATGAACACTTTCAACTGTGAAGGTATTTTCCTGAAGACTTGATAGATGCAAGATAAAGGAAGAGAAGGCTTCATTATTTTATTTCTATATTAATTTTTTAATTACATTCAGATGATAATGTCCATAGTAATACATTTAAAAAAAACAATGGTGAGAAAATTTCAACACAACGAAAGGCTTCGGTACGCCTAGGCGCTCATGTCACACACCAGTACAGTAGACTTCAGTCTGTCCTTTCTCTCTCTCCCTCTTTTCGTTTTTTTTTTTTCCTTTACGCATTTAAAGAGTGGATGACATCTGAGATCTGGTCTCTGACCTCCCAAATGTGTGTGTAGGAAGAGGCGGATGCCCGTTGTATGTGACATAATCTGTTCATTACCGCTCATAACCCCCGAGGCCACTCCCGCTGCCCCATTGTCCATTGTTGCGCGATTCTATCGCTGAACTATGAGCTCACTCGCAGAGGCGCAATGAGAGTGCAAGGGGCGGGGGGGGGGGGGGGCGGTGTGGAGATGGGGGGGGGGGGGGGGGGGGAGCGGAGGCAAGTCGGCGGTTGGACGAAATCGGAGAAGCCTCAGATGAAAGGCTGTTAGTGGCTGCACCTGTTTTGCTCATCTGGAACTGGAGGCAGAAATCCCAGAAAGCCTTAGTGGTTGGGGGGGGGGGGTGGGGGGTGGGGGGGGGGGGGGGGGGGGGAGGGAGGGCTTATGATAGGACCATTGGAAACAAAACCTTCTCTTAATTCAAATCCGGCTCCTCAACTCGCTGGGGAGAAAGACCCATAGTATTTGCTTTACTACAGTCATTAACAGACGCTTTGTTTCCAGAGCGACTTAAAAACAACTTTTGCATTTTTATATACCATCTAGTAATATAGCTGGATATACACTGAAGCAATTCAGGTTAAGTACCTTCCTCAAGGGTACAACTTCAGTTTACTACCTGGGAATTAGTCCTGCAACCTTTCGGTTACAATCCCAATTTCCTACCCATTATACTACACTGCCGCCCACTGGGGGTTTTCCACTGGGTTCACCACATCGTTTAGGCCTTTTTGTCTGTCCATTGTGAGGTCAGTGGGTTTACCAGAATGCATATGGAGATCTCAAAAATGCAAGGGAGAACATTTCGCTGTCTCGTGGGTAAAGGCAAAGTTGCATGTCACAATGTGGTGTTGTTTGTGTCCATTTCTGGATTAATGTGGGATGATCCCCCCCCCCCCCCCCCCACCTTTAAGATTCGCCTTTGGGATGTCTGGCAGGGAGCAAAACCTTACAGCAAACCTCAGCTGAAAGCATTCGTATTTATAACCCCGGGCTTATAATAACCTTTATAACAATCTTTTCACTGAGACACGTGAACCGTTTCACCGCGTCGAAACTCTGGACTCGTGTTTTTTTCAGCGCTGTGGCGGTGTACGCTTATGCATTTTCTTGTTAACAAACGCCGCGCGAGCATCTTAGCTGGAAGCCATGAAAGAAACGGCATGAAAGGAGTGGGTTTGTGAGGACTCCAGCCTCGTAGCCTCACCCTTAAGAACAGTAAACTGCATTGTCTTTTGATGTGCGCGCGGTTCAGGCGGGGGCTGCGGCAGCAGCGAGAGCGAGGGGAGAGCACGCTCCCTCTTCTAAGCCTCCCCCTCTCTCTGATCTGCCGCTCGCCAAAAAAAAAAAAAAAAAAAAACAACAAAAAAAAAAGCACAGCTGCATTCTCTATCTATCTTCCGTGTGTTCACAGTTGGCCTGCTAATTGTTTTCCCTTCCCCCCCTGGTCCGTCAGATGGGCAGGTTGTGGTAACTGCGACCTACAAATCTGTTTATTCATTTCCCGCACGGGAAAAGAGAGATGGGAAGCTGGGGGTGGGCTCGCTCGCTCGCTGCAATCTGATCGGCTGTCCTTCCTTTACCCTCTGGCCCGCCGATAGCGTCTCTATCGGCCAATACAACTACCCCTTCGTCCCCCCATCTCCAGATAAGCTTCCCTCGCCTGCCTCCTCTCTCTCTCTCTCTCTCTCTCTCTCTCTCTCTCTCCCTACCTCTCTCTCTCCTCCTCTCTCTTTCTCTCTCTCTCTCTCTCTGACCGAGGAAGGCTGGGAGAGACAGAAATGATTACGACCTATGAAGGAGAGATAAGCGCGATCGGCACGGCCCCAGCTGTGTCACTGCCCACACGGTGGCACGTCGGGCCGCACAGCTGGGGCCCGGAGCGGGGACAGCGTGAGGTGTTCCCCCCCCCCCCTCCGGGGGCGGAGAGACTGGAGACAGGGAACAGAGAGCCAGGGCAACCCACACTGCCGGGGTGATAAGAGTACAATCAGGGAGACTGGGCAGAGAGCGCACACACACACACACACACACACACACACACACACACACACACACACACACACACACACACACACACAAACAAACACACTCAGGCATAAACACACAAGCACTCACATACACACACAAACACAAACACACAAGCACTCACATAGAGATACACACACACACACACACACACACAAACAAACACACTCAGGCATAAACACACAAGCACTCACATACACACACAAACACAAACACACAAGCACTCACATAGATACACACACACACACACACACATATACACACACACACACACACACACACGCACACACACACACACACTCAGGCATAAACACACAAGCACTCACATACACACAAACACAAACACACAAGCACTCACATAGAGATATACACACACACGAGCATACACACACAAGCCACATAGACACACACTCAAACATAAACATGCAAGCACTCACATAGATACACACACTCAAACAAACACAAAAGCACTCACAGACACACACACACACACACTCAAACATAGACACAAAAGCACTCACATAGACATACACACACACACACAAAAGCACTCACATAGACATACACACACACACTCAAAAGTAGACATACAAGCACTCATATAGACTCATACAAACACAAATACAATCACACACAACCATAAAAAACACAGAGACATATATGTACTCACATATACATGACACTGCTATGATAACATCAAGTTTGGTCAGTGAGAACACACATACACACAAACATAAACTCAGGTACTAATGGGACGGGTGCTTAGAGCTGGTGTACAGTTCACAGCAGGGAACTTCTATGGCTGTTTAATGTGACAGACTCCTATTGCTTTGTGGAGAGAATATTCCAGAAATGTGCCTATTTTCTTTTCTGGTGAAATGATAGTACAAAATAAATGTTATTCTATGAGGAAAAAAATCCACGTTTTTTTCCAAAAGAAACCATGGCTCAGCAGGGATGGGACTGTTTTACATTTATATCAGTATCTTTTCAGTAGGTGTTATGGTACCATGTTGTTGACATCCTAATGACTTTCTGTCTTTGTTTAGAAGAGAATCAGTCATGGGGTGTGTGAATGGCATTCAGAGCATTTATAATATACACATAATACAAATGTAATATAAATATGAAAAAGTGTCTACATTATGATTCTGACTTTAATATGATATACTTTATACTATAAGTTTTTTACATCCGTTTTTTGACTACAAAGGCTTTTTTAATCACTGTAAGACAGACACGATAAGTAAAGTGATCTCTACATTTATTTATATATATAAAAAATAAGGAATTATGTACACTGGTAATAAATATGGACATTTGTACAGGCAAAATAAGTTACTAAACAACATAATCCCGTAAAAAAAAAAAGAAGATAAAAACAAACAACAGAATCTTTTGGAAACAGAAGAACAAATGCAAAACAATTATGAAATACAGAACAAAAGCTGCAGAGAAGGAAAAAAAATCATATTTAAAAAGACTGGAGTGGAAGGCATTGTTTGAATGAGCTTCTGTTTTTTTTTTTTGTTGCATAAATGTAAATACATAACCGGGTTTAAATACCCTCCAAGAAAAAATGGAATCATACAGCTTCAGTCAAAGTCAGTTTCTTTGAGCCTTTTGCATGCCAATTGGATGGTCCGTTACATTCTACTTGTAGTCAAGAGTAAGCACAAGTGCAATTGTTTGCATGCAATTGCTTCCCTGTAAAACCATTTTGGTTCTTTTTTTTAAGACAAACAAAATAAATAACTGCCCTGAAAAAAAAAATTCACAATCATTAGAATATCATCTGAAACATCATTGACCATTAAGAGATTTTCTTTAAAAAAATGTAAACAGGCATCAAACAGTTAAAGGGCTAGAAGAATCCACAGTCTGCAAAATAATTGACTGCCACAACCTTTGAATACTTTGAACATTTTCTTAGTCAGAACCACCAATTCAGAAATATGGGACCTTCCTTGCTCTGAGCTGAGAAAAACACAGCCTCCCGTTTCAGAAAATAGAATAAGTGACATGTTGTTCTTTTTTTCTTTCTTGCTATCTGATAAAAGCGTAGAAACCGAAAAGTGGTGACCACACAGCGAAGCTGTAGAGAACAGTAGAGAAACAAAGCAATCACAAAGCACAGCTTCGGTCAGCGTCATGGACGGACTTTCACAACTTAAAATACAAAACGCAAAATCAATAATAAATAAGAAACCATCTGGCGAACAACCACAATCTGCAGTCTTACTTTGGCCCGTCCCACGGTGAAGAGGCACTATGAAACATGGCAATAATAGGTTCACTGTCTAACTAACATGCAATAAATTCAGGGCTGCTGGGTGGCTCATTCGGCTAAGGCATCATACTGTGGTGCCTGAATGGGCCCCAAAACGCTCGGATCAAATCCGGACCATCCCAGCGTCAACTGTGGCTGGTACCTCCAAAGGTCCAATTTGGGGTTTGTGTCACCTAGGGTATGGGAGGTATCCGTTGGTTAGGGGACTGTGTATCACTGGTGATCACTTGGTTTTTTTTCAGCTTTATTGGATAAGACAGTGTAGAGAGACAGGAAGAACAGGGAAGAGAGAGGGAGAGACGTGCGACAAAGGGACTCGAACCGCCAACATTGCGGCTCGTAACGAGCATGTGGACAGTGCTCTACAGGCTACGCCACGAGACACGTATGATCACTTGGTGACCCCACCAGGTCAACTGGATGCCCGTGGACTGCATGCCAAAGCTACATATGAAAGGTCTTCCTCTGACTCCACTCTGTGCGAGCTTAGCTGTAGTCCGCGGTGTGAAAAGAAGCAGCTGGCGACCCCACTTTTTTTGGCTGGACCGTAACAGCGGGGCCAGCCCAATAAACGTGAATGTCTGTGACTGACTGAGTGACTGAGTGATGAAGTTACACCGCGCATGTCTGTGACTGAGTGACTGAATGATAAAGTTACACCATTGGTCGGCAGGTTCGGTCCAGCCATATACTGGGTTTTGACCTGGTCTTGTTTGAGGAAAACTGCAAAAGTCTTCGCTGTCGTGAATCGGCAGTGGAGATTGTGCATGAATGGGGCTACAAATAGTCAACTAGACATTCCAAATTAGGGAGGGAATCGGACATGTTCAGCCCCACGGTTGGCGCCAAATCAATAATAAAATAACAATGAATAAATTTGGTTATTAGACTGAAGTGCATACCGCTAAGGTATGCATTTGAACCATTATGACCATTGCAAATACTTAGCCAGGATGATTGCTGTACAGCATGCAACACTATAATGAACCACAGTGGTCATTTTGTGTGCCTCTCCACCGGGGACTCAGTTCAACATTCTCCATCTCCATTTCACTCATTTCATCTTTAGCGTTAGCACCTTGCTCCAGGTAAAGTCTTCATTTTTTCAGGGTCCCTGCAGCTGTCTGTGGATACAAATCTGCCCCCTGAAACACAGAAAGAGAGAGAGAGAGATAGAGAGAGAGAGAGAGAGGGTTAGTTTGATGTATCCAGCAAGCCAGCACAAACTCATCAATACAAACCATACCTAGAGCAAGGGCAGTTCTTTAACAATCGGATAAAGGGACGTGCAATATCGTGGCTATTTTGAGGAGGAACGCTTGCAGGGGAGACCAAACGGATTCGGTATGACGGGTTCATGTATTCAGCCTTCCCCTGACGGTACTGCATAAGGGGGGGGGGGGGGGGTACTGCTTTGGCAGACAAAATCAAGTTGTGCTTCATTTTATGAGTTTTCTGCTCAAATATGTCTTGGGTCTCTTCTCAGATCTGGCTGTAGAGTACCGCAGTTAGCATAGTTACATAGTTACATTCAGTACTCTACAGACGTTAGCTTTACACTCCTCTGGGAATGTTGTTAGCCAGGTCTGGTGCGGCTGCTTGTGTAACTCAGCTAAATGCATTTGTTCTCTCGTACTTCAATTTGCCCTGGATAAGACTGTCTGCTCAATGAGTGTATTGTAACGTAGTGTTAGACGTGCTTAATGCAGTTTTGTAAGTCACCTGAGCAAAAAGTATCTGTCAAATAACAAAACTATGAATTGTAATTGTGGTGTGGGGATGGCTGGTTTAAGCAGCCACACCTGCCCTGGGTCAAGCTAATTAGACCTGGCTAGTTAGATAATTGGTTATGAATTAGATAATTGGCCAGGCTAATTGGGCCCAGGAACAGGGGTGGCTGCACCTGTGCGTAGTGAGGTAATCAGTGCGCACAGGTTAAATCTGCCATCCCCACCCACACAAGGGAGCCTCTCTGTCATGACAGTGTTTTAACATCTGCTCCTTGGCGGTAACATCTTGCCAAACCCTTGCAAATAAGTGTGGACTATTTGAACATCATCTCCCTGTGTCTCTGTGCTGGAGGGCCCCTTGGAAAGCCACTTCGGTGGCCTGTGGCAGGCTTGTTTGCCACAGTAATGATTTCTGCATGCCAAATGATCATCTGTGTCATGCCAAAATCTTGTCCTTTTTTTGGGCCATTTTCATATACATTTATAATTCTATATGTAAAGATCTCATAAATCAAAAACGAATAACGGTTGTGACTAAACGTGTTGATAAATTGGAGAAATTAAACATTTTTTGGAGATTTTTGTGCAAGACAAACTATACGTAGATTAATTGATTTAACTTATTATCAGGATACTCTTAACAATGTGCAACAGAGCCTTATTGATAATCTCGACAAATTTTAATGACGACCTCAGGGCTGTTTTCAGAATAGTAGTAATGAGTTTCTGGAGAACGGGGTACCTGTGCAGACAGGCCATGAAGGTCATCACTGGAGCGTTCTCTTCTCTCTGTCTGTCTGTCGGTCTGTCTGTCCAGAGAGCGCCCCGGCTGTCCGGCCCCCATGACCGCTCTTCCATTCCCCCCAAAATAGAGGGGGCGGGGCTTCGTCCCGGGGTGGTGCTGTAGGCCCACCTCTTGAGGAAACACTGCAGACACCTAATTTGGCAAAAGGGGTGCAAAAGGGGCGGAGCCAAAGGCCATGTTTTTTGGCAGTTCTAGCCATCTCCCCCCCCCCCCACCACCAAACACGTACAATAAAGCACTTGTTGAGACAGCCAGTTCAGCTGCAAAATAACATTTTAAATTAAGCTTGCTTACTTTCCACATAGTACTCCTGCCCACGCACCCCATGCACAGCGAAGCCTTCATCTGAAATATTGATTTTATAAAAACTCTTTTGTTTGTTTTTGTTTCGTTCCAGCCCGCATAATAAAACCATGAGTCCTCCCACACTAAACGTGGAGAGAGCTTCGTTTACACAAGTTAGCTTTTAAAATTGAACGTCTATGATAACACGGGGGGAAAAAAAGGCAAAGATAAAGGTCTGCAGCAGCACACGAGACTTGCTGAAATGCTTTCTGGGAACGGTATTCGGGGAGACTGGGAAACAGGCCCGGCAGACAGGAATAAAGGTGGGCGGGAGGCAAACCCACATATTCATTCAGAACGACAGGTGCTTCAATGGTCCTTTGTCGCCCATTTTCTTTTCTTTTTTTTTGCCCCGAGGGTCCAAAGAGATAGAAAATAACACAGTTCCTTTGAAAAAGGCGTCTTAATTAACATCATCACAATATATTAATATCACAGGAGCCAAAAGACAATCTCAAAGGAAAAGATTTCAAAGTACAAACAGAATTGCTGAGAAAGTCTGAGTGCTGTCCTTCATTCAAAAAAAAAACACCCTGTCTCTTTCTCACCAAGCTCATTTAAACCTCTCCATCTCTCCCTTCTTTCACCCCCAAGGTGCACCTCCTGGTGGGGTGGTGGAGGGGGGGGGAGGACATGATTGTCATTTCATTTTCAGTTTTATTTTGTTCTTTGTATCTCTCTCTCTCTCTCTCTCTCTCTCTCCCTCTCTGTTCCCAACAGAACAGATGTTCAATCTTGCCCCCTTTTAAGTGCAGAAAAGCTTGAAAGGAATTCAGAACAGCAGAAATTGAAGTGGTCCATTCTCATGCAGCCTGTGTCACTCGCCGATTGGCTCTGTCGCAGTCCCAGAACGTTCTCAGCGTCCCGATTGGACGACAGTCGAGTCCTACACACTCCAGTCGCTCTCGGCGTACGGAACCTTCCTCACCTCCCTGTGCCGGATCACCGTGCCCGAGGAGAACTCCTCTTGTCTCTAATTACAGAATTTACACAGTTGTTAGACGTTAATGAGGCGGCGAAGAACGTGACCGCGACGCTTGCGAAGGAGGCGGCGGAGGCACAGCTGTCCAAACGAACGGCCGCATGCAGGCTTCCGCCGGGCCCGACCGGGCGCGTGACGGGGTCCGAGCGAGAGTGAGTCGAAAAAATTGGGCGAGAGAGCGCGTGAACGGTGAGAGAGAGGAGGATGAGGAGGAGGAGGAGGAGGAGGTGCGGGCGCTCCATGACGGAGGGAGGTAGGTTAGTTGCCGTTGTCTTTTTTCTTTTTTTTAGTTTTTAATTTTTTTTGAAAAGAGTTGCAGTCGCAGGGGCTTTTCGCCGACGCCGAGTGGGGGGGGGGGGGGGCGGAGCTACACCGACGACTCCTCAGGATTGGCGTCCGGGAGCACGCTCCTCTGCTGCAGGGTCCGGCGGAGCTCCTCCTTGAAGGGGCTGGAGTACTCGTTCCCCACCCCGCCCAGGCCGCCGCCCAGCGGGCCCCCGCCGCCCCTCTCCTCCCCCGCCGAGCTCAGGTTCAGCCGGATATAGCCGTTGCTGCCGGAGCCGCGGATGTTGGTGAGGCTGAGCCGGCTGGGGGAGTGGATTGGCTGGCCGGGGATGGTGCTGGGCGTGACGGGCCCCGTGCTGCTGGGGCAGAGGGCGTGGCCCGGCACGATCTTCAGCGACCCGTCCGAGTAGTAGTAGTTGGCGCCCGTCTCCCAGAAGCGGTCCTCGTCGCCCGCCATCTTGCTGGGCACGAACGTGGGCGGCTCCTTGGGCAGGGTGATGGGGTAGACCAGGGTGCTCTCCAGCGGTTTCATCTCCGCCCCTTTGCCCAGGGCCAGCTTGAGCCTGCGCCGCAGGTACAGCGCCAGGCCCATCAGCAGCAGGCAGACGGCGCCCAGGGTTATGACCAGCACCCAGAACAGCCCCATGCTGCCGTCCGGAGCGCGCGCCTCCATGAAGACGGGGGCGCTGGCTACCACGGCGACCAGGTAGCGCTCCGTGGTGAACTTCACGCCCTGCTCCTCGGAGTAGCAGGTGTAGCGCCCCGCCTGCTGGGGGCCGGCGTTGGGGATGACCAGAGCCCGGAGGGCCCGGTCGAAACGCGGCTCCGTTGCGCCTCCTTCGCCGCCCCCCAGGGGGAGCTCTCTCTCGTTCAGGAGCCAGGAGGGCTGGGCCAGGTTGGACACCAGGTGGCACGGCAGGACCAGGTCCGAACCGACGACCACCGTCACGTTCTTCGGTCGGGAGGGGTCTGGGTAAGGGGGCGAGAGGGAAGAGGAGGAGGAGGAAGAAGAGTGGTGTGTCAGCATGTGCTGAACTCGGGTCGATTCCACTTTGATTCAGTAAAAAACTTGAAAACCAATTAATTTATTGACCCACCATTGAGAATAGTTCCAGGGCAGGGGTAAATAATGAAGGCATATCAGTTTTGATCTATTATGCCAGCTTCTGCTAGTAATTATTTAATTAACCCAGTCATTTATTTTATCTGCTATTATTGATCTCCTTGGTGGAAACATTTTACTGTGAGCTGATATAGGAGGGAACCAACACTGGTGTATCCAGCTTTAAAGCACATAATTGAAAAGAAAAACTGGTTCGAACAAGTACCAGTGTACACACCATTAAGCCAAAACAATTGGTTAGAACATCAACCAGCGTACACACCAACCCTCCTGAAATTGATTCTTACATCCCAGTTCTATAGGCATTATTTAGTTAATCGAACTGAACTGCAATCAATCTCTGTGAAATTACTTTACTTAATTAGAACTGACACCCCAACACTGCTCTAAAAAACAGCCCTCCAAACTGCCTGGTGCCTTATAGAACTCTGTTAGGGACACAGACTCCTTGGTTAGGGGGAGGGCTATATTAGGCTCGGGTGTTTCTTACCTGAGCTGGGAATGAAAACCGGTTTGTCGAATTTGGCCTTATGGATGAAGCGATCCAGGGCAAGGTCCTGGGTCAGGGTGGAGGTGGAGCTGTGGGGGAGCAGGGAGGAGAACTTTGTCATTACCCCAGAACCTTCCCAACCACCACCAAATACTAGCTACTGGAGCACCTTCAGGCTTCGGGGAAGTACCTCCAGATAAATTTAAAAAGGGAACTCACCCGCGGTGGAGGTCGATGCGAATGCAGACCCGCCCCTCGCTGTCCCAGGCGCAGTAGGGGTCCCGGGACAGCAGGCAGTCGGGGCTGGACTGGTACCGGCTGCAGTTAGCCAACGGGAGCTGGAGAACCTCCGAGCGCGAGCCAACGTACAGGAACTTCTACAGGTAGAGGGGGGAGGAGCCAAGGTTTATGGGAGGGGCCTTTGCTTATGACTGGAGTCAGTGCTTGTGGGTGGAGTCAGTGCTTGTGGAGTGGAGTGCTTGTTGAATACAGTCAATACCGGAAATGAATTTCATAACACATAGTGCAGCATATAAGACATATACATATAGTACATAACACAGAACATAAGAATAATGAGAAGAACAGGCCATTCAGCCCATTCAAGCTCAAATTTACCTAAAGACTACAAAGAGTATGAAGTAATAAGTCAAACCAAGACCCAGAGGGCCCCTGTATCTACTGGGGCTGTTTCCCACATTGACAAACTCTCTGTGCAGACAAAACAAATGTGTTGAAAAATGTACGTCTACCTAATTTAAGCTTATGCGGCCTTGTTCTGCTGACACAAGCCAAAAGACCAATCTGAGAAAAAATTTAAATTCAACTGCCGGTGTGATAAAAGGCAGCAAAGTTCTTCGAGGACCTTCTTTCCAATTTGTGAATTGACTTTCAATTTGTTTGCCCCGAATTGACTAAATTGAAATGGAATTGCACCAACCCCCCTACCCCTCCGCCCCCCCCCCCCCCCCCCCCACCAATCCCGGCAGGGTGGGTGATAATGGGCTGTAAGGCACGCGCATTACCTTGGAGTGCGAGATGGTGAGGCTGTCGACGGGCTGGGGGTGATCGAACAGCTGGATCTCCTCGATCACGTGAGCCTCGGAGTCCAGGACCACGGCCCTCTGGAGCCATCCCTCAGCTGGAGAGAGAGAGAGAGACGAGACACGAGCTCAGCCTGTAGCTGCGCGGTCAGAACCCCGCCGGCCCCAGGGAGCCGCGGCGCCCCGCCAGCCTCCGCGGCGGGTCAGAACTTTAAATTAAAGCAGCCGAGAGCACGCCTGACCTCACGCGACCCCTTTTTCATCGGGTTCTCGCCTGGCTGCTCACTTTAAGGTTAACCCTCCGAGGTGTGAGATCACAAGTACGCAATTAGAGTGTTCTTAACTGAACATTCTAACGCTGATGTAGCAACCGCTACCGGTGACTGAAAGCGACGGAGTTCTGGAACGCTGGCATAGAATTCTGAAAGAACATTCCAGAAACCCTGCACTTCAAAGGGTGAAAACCGGCGATGAGAGAACACCGCCTCATTAAACCAGCGATAGGCGCAGGTGCCATAAGCTATCAGCAGCTGACTGTTCTGGAAAAAAAATAAAAATAATCCCTGTGTTTTTCTGTAGAGAGCAAAATCCTCTGATTGGTTCAAACAAATCAGTGATTGACAGCTCACTCTTAACTCCATTATGGGGCTCGTGTACGCACACTCTCCCATCACCAGTTAAAAATAAGCCAGCCGCACACTGCTATTACTGGAATAGAGGAGCTTTGTGCTGATTACAGGCAGAGAGCCTGAGTGTGAAATACAACAGGATTAATGGGACAGAGGGCCAACAACAACTGCCTGCACGATGCTGATTAATCTGTTGATAAACTTGACCCAGAAGAACTGACCCTGGATCAGTTACAATCTCCCGTAATGTAATATCTGGGGCTACGGCTAGAGTTGGGCGACCTGACCCCAGATCAGTTTCAATCTCGCACATAATACCTTGGGTTGTGATTACGGCTGGATAAACTCACCCCAGGTCAGCTCCTACCTAACACCTTTAAATGCAGCCTCACCAGACATAATACCTCCAGTCACAGATTCTCTAGACCCATCAGATAGCCAGTTACCTTTGCTCCTCTCTGCTTCTTACATTACAGGCCATTAGCAGATGCTCTTATCCACAGCGACTTGCACAGCTTTTTGCATTTTGCATCTTATCTTTATACAGCAGGATACACTGTACACACTGAAGCAATTCAGGTTATGGACCTCGCTCGAAGGGTACAACAGCAGATGCATGCCAGGGAATCAAACCAACACCCGTCAGGTTACCTGGCCAAATCCACAACCGCAATACTACACTGCAGCTAAGCCACAGGAGGTTCTGGTTGGTAAGAGGAGTTTCATAACGGGAGCGTGCTGTATTGCATTACCGAATGTGCGTTGTCACAGTG